>NC_082714.1:158619224-158712216 GCF_030144855.1 Hypanus sabinus | reverse complement strand
TGATGGAATTAACTGAGTTTACAAACCTTTGTCACCTTTATTGGTCTAGTGCAGGGGTCAGCAACCTTTACCACTGAAAGAGCCACTTGGACCCGTTTCCCACAGAAAAGAAAACACTGGGAGCCGCAAAACCCGTTTGACATTTAAAATGAAATAACACTGCATACAACGTTTTGTTTTGCTTTATGCTATGTATAAACAAACTATAATGTGTTGCATTTATGAAATTGATGAACTCCTGCAGAGAAAACGAAATTACATTTCTGCATGCAACAAAACATTTTGACCTCCGAAAAAAAGACGTTGGGTTGAAGGTTACTTTTAAGTAAAATACTCGACGTCTATTTGAGTCCTCTTGTATTTATGAAAAACGCCAAACTTAAATTTGCCGCCAGCAGCAAACCAAAAATAACGTCAGCCAGCTGTCAACCTGAAAAATAAAAGGACTATTTCACTGAACAATGAAAACATATGAATATACGTTAAATAATAGGCAATTAAAATATTTATCATCCTTGTTCAGGTTGACTCACACCTGACAATGCAGTCGTATTCAGTAGGGATGGATCGATGCTTAGGGAAGGATAATGAACTCTCTGAACTCACAGAAGCATTTCCCAAATGATGTTTGCATTGCGATGATTGCAGAATGTAAATACTCCGAATTTATCATGTCGTGACCTTGTTTGAACTCTCTCAAATTGGGGAAGTGAGACAATGTGCCTTTCTGTAAATCTCTGGCAAGCACTGTCAACTTGCGCTCGAATGCCAAAACATCCTCCAACATGTGCAGGGCTGTACGTCCTTACCCCGTTGAAGAGCTGTGTTCAGCGTGTTCAGGTGCGCTGTCATGTCTACCATGAAGTGTAGCTTTTCCAGCCACTCTGGCTGTTCCAGCTCAGGAAAGGTGAGCCCTTTGCTGCCCAGGAATGTTTTCACTTCTTCCAGACACGCGACAAAGCGTTTCAGCACCTCCGCTCTGGACAGCCAGCGATAAAAACACGTTGTAGCGGTGTGCTACAAGCAGTCAGTAAACTGCAGTCAAAGATAGCTTTATTTGAACTAAACAGCCTTGCTTTTAAGCCTCCCTCAACCCGCCCCCCATGGGCGCGGATGCTGCAAAAGACACGTACTCACAAACCCCCGTAGGCTATCTCCCTTAGCCTGAACGCTGGCTAATTGTGAGCCGGTTCGGATGTGTCAGGAAATGGGTCGCCCGCCACAACATCTTATTTAGATTGTACAAGATCACAATAATCTTCAAATTTAGATTTACATTTCAAAAACTAACAAACTAACATAAAATACATTTTAATTAAATACTGACCATGTAGCGGTGTGCTACACGCAGCGCTAAAATTACGACACGGAGTCGGTAACTGCAGTCGAAGGAAAATACTTTATTCGAAATCTTCAGCCTCACTTTTAAGCCTCCCTCAACCTGCCTCCCATGGCGCAGAGGCTCCAAAAGCTCTGTGCTCGCAAACCCCCGTAGGCTATCTAATTGTGAGTCGGTTCGGATGTGCCAGGAAAAGGGTCGCCACAACCAATTATTTCCCAAAGCAACAGGGAGCCACAGCACAGACGTAAAAGAGCCACATGTGGCTCCGGAGCCGCGGGTTGCCGACCCCCGGTCTAGTGCCTCCATGCCAGACAGTGATGCAATCTCTCTCTCTCTCTCCCCTCCCCCCTCTCTCTCCCTCCCTCTCTCTCCCTCTCTCTCCCCCTCCCTCTCTCTCCCTCTCTCTGTCTCCCCCTCTCTCTCTCCCCCTCCTCCCTCTCTCTCCCCTCTCTCTCTCCTCCCTCTCTCTCCCCCTCCCTCTCTCTGTCTCCCCCTCTGTCTCCCCTCTCTCCCCCTCTCTCTCTTCCTCCTCTCTGTCTCTCCCCTCTCTCTCTCCCCCTCTCTCCCCTCTCTCTTTCCCTCTCTCCCTCTCTCTGTCTCTCTCTCCCTCTCTCTCTCCCCCCTCTCTCTCCCCCCCCTCTCTCTCTCTCCCACTCTCTCTCCCTCTCTCTCCCCCCTCTCTCTCCCCCCTCTCTCTCTCTCCCACTCTCTCTCCCCCTCTCTCTCTTCCCCCTCTCTCTTCCCCCCTCTCTCTCCCCTCTCTCTCTCCCCCCTCTCTCCCCCCTCTCTCTCTCTCTCGACGGCGAGAGGGAATCTGCAGATTCTCAAGCTGGAGGGTGCTCAAAGTAAACAATGGTGCAGACTGTAACATCAGGAGAGTGTGGTGAACTATGTGCCTGTCGGGACACGCCCCAGTGGCTCCTCCCACAGGCCCCTGTATAAAGGAGACCTGCAGCCTGAAGCTCGGCCTCAGTCTCCAAGACCTTGTATGATAGACACTCACTCCTGGTTCCTTCTTTCAGCCGATATCTCGCCTACGTCTCAGTGTGAGTTATTGATGGTGCATCAGAGAGTGAACTGTAGGCCTGCCCTCTCACTGCGACAGGAGTGATATCCCTTTCTCCTTCATTACCGAGAGAGATGTTGAGGTTTTGGGATGGACAGTAGTATTGATCACGGTCTCTGGGGTCTTGCTAATGTTTGGTGGGTGGTGGTTGGAGGGGGCTGACGTTTTCTGCTGGAACACATGGGGGGAATGGGAGAGGGGAGGGTTGATACTTTGCTGCAGCTTGTGCATGGGAAGTGGGAGGGGCGCTTCGGGGTTCTAACATTTTTCTGTCATTCATTTTTTGGTTTTTTTCTCACTCTGTTTCGTGGATGCCCGTGGAGAGTAAGGATTTCAGGTGGTGCACTTCCTCTGACATTAAACTGAGCCACTGAATCATTGAAAGCTGTGCGAATTTGCTAGTGTTTGATGACATCTCAATTCTCCTCAGATTCCTACTGAAGTAAACCCGCTGGTGTGACTTCGCCTGTGTGTGTGTGTGTGTGTGTGTGTGTGTGTGTGTGTGTGTGTGCGTGCGTGTGTGTGAGTGTGTGCGTGTGTGTGTGTGCATGCGTGTGTGTGCGTGCGTGTGTGTGAGTGCGTGCGTGTGTGTGAGTGCGTGTGTGTGTGAGTGCGTGTGTGTGTGTGTGTGTGTGTGCGCATGCGTGTGTGCGTGAGTGTGTGTGTGTGCGTGCGTGTGTGTGAGTGCGTGTGTGTGTGCGTGCGTGTGTGTGAATGTGTGTGTGTGTGTGAGTGTGTGTGTGTGAGTGTGTGTGTGTGTGTGAGTGTGTGTGTGTGCGTGTGTGTGTGAGTGTGTGTGTGTGTGCGCGTTTGTGCGTGTGCGTGTGCGCGTGCATGCGCCCTTAATTCCTGGTGGAGTCGTCGGGGCACCGATCTTTTTTGCTGATTGCTCATTGTACGGCGTGTCTTGGGCTTCTGAAACCTGGCAGAGCCCATCCCTCTCCAGGGTTTTGGAGCCGGCTGGATTCGAACTTGGGAGCTTGGTGCCACTACTCCACCAGCCGGCATTGATGTAGTACAAGGTAAAACAATAACAGAATGCAGAATAAAGTTTTAAGTTCCAGAGAAAGTGCAGTGCAGGCAGACAATAAGGTGCAAGGCCATAATGAGGTGGATTGTGAGGTGAAGAATCCATCTTATTATACTTGGGGACTGTTCAATAATCTTTTAACAGTGGGATAGAAGCTGACTGGTGCTTTGAGCTTATAGGTTTTTATATTTATACCAGTTTTAAGAAAGCGAGGTTACTGGGCTGTCCACTGCTGAAAAGCAGTATCCAAGTCCATTTTTGTAGGCATGGGAGAGATCCCCAGTGTCTGGGCCATCTCATCTTTTCACAGCTTCTGTCAGGAAGTCCCACACCAACCAGGTTCAGGAACAGCTACTTCCTTTCACTTGAACCAACCCTTATCACCATGCTTTAAGGTTTCTAAAGATTAAATATTCGCTTTGTTTTATAAACACGAGAAAATCTGCAGAATGCTGGAGGAAACCAGCAGGTCGGGCTGCAGCTATGGAAAAGTGTAAACAGTCGGCTTTTTGGGCCAGAACCCTCCTTCAGGACTGAGAGTGGGGGGAAGGAGGGGGAAAGGCTGGAAGGTTATAGTTGAAGCCACAAAGTATGCTGCAGATGCTGTGGTCAGATCAACACACACAAACAAGCTGGATTGTTTGTATGTATAGATAAAGCCAAGTGGGCAGAAAAGGTCAAGGGTTGGAGAAGAAAGCATGAGAGGAGAGTGGACAATAGGAGAAAGGGAAGGGGTAGGGGACCCGGTGGGGGGGGGGGGGTGTAATAGGCAGGTGAGAAGAAATAAAGGGTCAGAGCGGGGAATGGTGGAAAGGAAGCAGGAGATTTTGTTCACCAGAAGGAGAAATCAATGTTCAAGCCATCAGGTTGAAGGGTACACAGAAAGAATATAGGGTGCTGCTCCTCCACACTGAGGGTGGCCTCCTCTTGACACAAGAGGGGGCCACGGATCGACACATCAGAACATTGGAAACATACAGTGAAATGCCCCATTTGCATCAGTGACCATCACAGTCCAAATATGCTCTGGGGGAGGCCCACAAGAGCTGCCGTGCTTCCAATGCCAACACACGACTCACCCTATAACCACCCTTCACTAAGGTGGACTTGGTTTCTTTTTAATTCTAATTGTGTATTCCTGCAAAAATTACAGTTAATTTATGTATCTTCCTGTAAATGCCACCTCTCTGATGCTGCAGCAAGTATGTTTTCCATTGCTCCCGTGCATACGTGTGGCTGAGCATATAACAATAAACTCGACCCCGACTTCGATTTTGAGTGGGAGAAGTAATGGAAAATGCTCAATTTTTCGTGAAATCTAATAATAACAACACCAGGGAGTGTAATATCGAAGCTGTTCAGTGATTACGAGTTTTATTATTCTACCGTAGCAAGGTGACTAATCGGGAAGGGAGAATTGATATTGCCTGTTTCAAGCAGTTCTCCAGTGACGTCAGCTGCTCTGCAGTCAGCTCGTACGCTCTGTCTCAGACCCCAGGGAGAGCCACAAACACAGACAACACCCGCTTAAGTTGCAGGAGGAACTTCAGAGAATTGCTGCCAAGATGGGCAAAAGGCAGATAAAATTGTGGAGGGGTAACAGTTACTTTTATTGATAGTGGTAATTTACAGACACTGGTAGGCTTAAAGCAGCTTAAATAATGCACACTTTCTTCTATCTTTGTAAAACTTTTATGTCTCGCAATTAAATAGCGCCGGTGAAATGTTTTAGCTCAGTGACCGATCGTATTTCTCTTCAATGCAAACCTCTTGGTGATCTGCAGTGAGTTAGGCCAGTCCAAGGATGTGGCTGGGTTTTTCAGATGCTGATTCAGATTCAGATTCAGGCTTATAAATCATATGTTCTGTACATCGAAACATACAGTGAAATGCCTCGTTTGACTTAACAACCAGCACGTCCTAAGGGTGTGCTGGGGGCAGCTTACAAGTGTTCCAGCGCCCAGCCTAGCCTGACCTCCATGTTCAGCAGAACAGCACAAGCAGCAGCGAAACAAATCAAGATGACAGCAACACAACAAGCCCCTTTCCTGCCCACTCACACACATAGGCAGTCCTCCAAACCCAGGGTAAACCACCGCTGGGCCTCCAATCCTTGCCCCCGGAGACCCCGGACCTCCAACCTTCAGACAAGCTGACCCAGCGGCTTCAACCTTTAGGCCTCTACCTTTGAATTTGCCGACTTCAGTCTTCAAGTTTTTAACCAGAACCATAAGCCTTAAGATATAAGAGCAGAATTAGGCCATTTCATCATGGCTGATCCATTTTCACTCTCAGCCCCAATCTCCTGCCTTCTCCCAGTAACCCTTAATGCCCTGACTAATCAAGAATCTATCAATCTCTGCCATAAATACACCAAATGACTTGGCCTCCGCAGCCATCAATGGCAATGAATTCACAGATTCTCTTCTGGCTAAAGACGTTCCTCCTCATCTCTTTTCTAAATGGATGTCCCTCTATTCTGAAGCTGTGTCAACTGGTCTTAGACTCCCCTGCCATAGGAAACGTCGTCTCCACACCCACTCTACTGAGGCCTTGGGTATAATTCTTTTCAAGTTCTGCCCAGATCAGTGGGACTCTGGATTCAGTCCATTAGTGGGTTCCCGTTAGTATGGGCACGGTCCTTTCAACCCAACTCGTCCATGCCAACAATGGTGCCCACCAAGATAGCCCAATTTGCTTGCATTTGGTCTATATCTCTCCAAACCGCTTTTATCCATATGTCCTGTAAAATGGCTTCTCTGACAGATCATCGCCCCTGCTGCATCACTCTCATGTACAGAATATATGAAAATCTATATATAAACAAAGACTGACAACCAAAATGCAAAAAACAAGCTGTGCAAATAAAAAATAATACTGAGAACGAGCCATAAAGAGATCTTGCAGATGTGAGATCCATCAATAGATGATGTACAGATTCAAGTGGATCCATTGATATAAGGCCATAAGATATTGGGCCATTCGGCCCATTGAGTCTGCTCCACCATTCCATCATGGTTGATTTATTATCCCTCTCAATCCCTATTCTCCCGCCCTCTCCCTGTAACCTTTGATGCCCCAACTAATCAAGAACCTCTCAACCTCTGCTTTAACTATATCCAATGACTTGGCCTCCACAGCCACCTGTAGGAATGAATGCCACAGATTCACCACCCTCTGTCTGAAGAATTGTGTGGATGTGAGATTTGTCATCCAGGATCTCAATCAATGTACAGGAACCACAGTGGGGATTTACTTTGTGTGTTTTTCTCCCCTCAGACTTATCATATCAAAGCTAGACTTGCGTGGCACCACCACTCTGATCTCTTCCCCTTTCGATTACAGTTACCAGCTTTTCTAAAGAAGCTTTCTCCAAACTGTCATCATAGGCCATATCTGTCATTCCCAGCATTGCCATAGTAACCGTGTACTTTGGTAGCTTGCCCCCACATATGGACTGTGAAGTTAGAGAGAGAATCGTGACCTAGTCAAGACAAGTCAAGTTTATTGTCATCTAACTACATACACATACACTGTTAAACGAGATGCCTCTTCGAACCAGAAGTAGACGTAACACGTGTAACATACAATGGCTTTGGAAAGTAAGGATAAAATTGACAGACAAATCACGCATGAATAACAAACTAAAGTGCATAAATTAAATATTGTAAAGTACAGAACAGATTAAGCAGTGGCACTTCAAATCTGATGCAGCGAGAGTTCAGAAGGCTAATGGCCAATGTTCCAATGTCCCCTCTAAGGTGGGGGTGTGTGTGTATGTGTGTGTATGTGTGTCTGTGTGTGTGTGTGTGTGTGTGTGTGTGTGTGTGTGTGTGTGTGAGTGTGTGTGTGTGTGTGTGAGTGTGTGTGTGTGTGTGTGTGTGTGTGTGTGTGTGTGTGTGTGTGTGAGTGTGTGTGTGTGTGTGTGTGTGTGTGTGTGTGTGTGTGTGTGTGTGTGTGTGTGTGTGATGTGTGTGTGTGTGTGTGTGTGTGTGTGTGTGTGTGTGTGTGTGTGTATGTGTGTCTGTGTGTGTGTGTGTGTGTGTGTGTGTGTGTGTGTGTGTGTGTGTGTGTGTGTGTGTGTGTTGCTATTAACACACAAACTGCGCACAAAAGGTTGTCACCCTCTACCTCACTGTTAAGTATATTTCACAATCGTGCACAATCGCATTTCCTTTCCTGGTTTCTATGCAGTTTCTATATCTAGCTTGCGATAATTTGTCCGCAGATTTTAGAACTGGCTTATTTATTCGCTTTTTATTGAAGAAATTATTCAGTGAGCACATGTTGTTGTCACCAAGCAAAAAATTACACAGCATGAGATTTTTGTGCATTGTGGTCGTTACTAATTAGGGGGAAAATTGGTAATGGCCTGGGGGTAGAAGCTGTTCCCCACCCTGACTATCTTGTTTTTATGCATCGGAGTCTCCTGCATGATTGTAGAAAGTCGAATTGGATGCTGGATGGTTTGGTGGGATCCTTGGTAATGTGAAGGGCCCTGCATACGCAGTGCTCCCGATAAATGTCTCGATGGATGGCAGGGAGGCCCCTATGATCCTCTCAGCCATTCTTACAGTCCTTTGAGGGGAATTCTGGTCCGATGCTCGGCTGCTCCCACGCCAGATAGAGATGCAGCTTGTCAGGACTCTCTCTGCGGTGCTCCTGTAACATTCTGTTAAGATGGGGGTGGAAGCATGCTTGCCTCAATCTCCTTGGGAATTGGAGGCGCTGTTGCGCCTAGATGTTTTGGGTTAAAAAACTTTGAGAAAACCAACATCAGACACTGCTGCACTGTCCTATCGGGAGCAGTATTGACTGGAATCAGTCATAATCCTGCTGAATGATTATGTGAGGGGTATGGCATAGATGGATAAGTTACTGGTCACTCATTTTACAGCCTCAGACTGAAGATCCCGAGGAACGTAGAAGAGAGACATGGATGTGGTGAGGACCTACAGGTAACTGGGGCTGCACCTGGATGACAGACTTGAGTGGAGCACCAACACCGAGACTGTGTACAAGAAGGGCCAGGGTCACCTCTACTTCCTGAGGAGACTGAGGTCCTTTGGAGTATGCAGGCCTCTCCCCCACATGTTCTACCAGTCTGTTGTCACCAGTACAATCTTCTATGTGGTGATGCCAACAGGCTCAAAGGCTGGCTCTGTTGTAGGAGTCAAACTGGACACACTGGAGGCTGTGGTGAAACGAAGGACCCTACGGAAAATCCTGGCAATTCTGGACAATGTTTCTCACCCCCTGCCTGCCACCTTGGCTGAACAGAGGAACACTTTTAATAATAGACCAAGACAACTGTGCTGCTCCAAAGAGGTCATTCTTACCCTTGGCCATTAGGCTCGATAATGAGTCAACCTATAGCCGGGGAAATGATGACCCTCCTTCCTGTTAGACTGTTTGTGGTAAGTTAATTTTTATTCTTTCTTACTTATCTTCTAATATTTGTGTATCTGTGCATTTGTAATGCTACTGTGACACAGTAATTTCGATTGGGATCGATAGGTATTATCTATCTATCTATCTTAGAAGGGGCACGTTAATTAAGCAGGATTGTGGGGAGAGCAAGTAGCAACAAAAATTACTAGGAATTTACTAGATTGTCTTAAATACATATCGAGTTTACTAACATTCTTAAGCAAAGAAAATTTTTCTTTATCCAATCTGATATAAAAAGATTTGAAAGATTAAAGGTCTTTAAAATCTTTTGATCTGTCTTTATCTAATCTGGTGTATATCGAAGTCCAAAGCTCCTCCCCATACCAATTTGGCACAACAGGGGCAACCTTGCCATTTCTTTAGTGTTTATCTGTTTTTTATGAGGCCGAGTTGCTAGCTCAACGCTCAACCCAGCAAGAGTAGAACCATCTAGGAACTCATGGAAGGAGCTGGCCAGATTTGAACCCGGGACCTCACATGCCCAGAGGCTTGTGCCAATGCCACTGCACCAACACCTCCCATCGAAGTTCAAAGTAAATTTATCATCAAAGTACGTATATCTCCCCATAAAGCACCCTGAGATTAATTTTCTTGCAGGCATTCACAGTAGAACAAAGAAACACAATTGACTTAATGAAAGACTGACAAACAAATCAATGTGTGAAAGAATGCAAACTGTGCAAATTTTAAAAATAAATAAATACATAAAAAATTATAATACTGAGAACATGAGTTTTAGAGACCTTGAAAGTGAGTCCATAAATTGTGTTGAGGTGGGTGAAGTTACCCACACTGGTTCAGAAGCCTGATGGTCAGAAGCCATGTGACAAAATAACCCAATGTTATTGGAGATGTGCAGTAAATGCTGACCTCAATCACATCCCACAAATGGCTTAAAAATAAACTCAGAGAAGGAGAATGGCATCATTTAAATAATTCCCAGAAGGACAGACTCCTTTACATCTTCATACCCTCTTTAAGGAGTCCATATTCATTTGATGCCATCTGTACACATAAACGACATTGTTCCCCATGGAAACTTAGAGCCAATACTGTCTTCGTTTGGAGTAAATTTTCCTTCAGAGTCTCAGCCCAAAACGTAGACTCTTTTTTTCCTTTCCACAGATGCTGCCTGACCTGCTGAGTTCCTTATTTATTTATTCATTTAGAGGTACAGCGAGGAACAGGTCCTTCCGGCCAACGAGCTGCACCACCCAGTTACCCACCTATTTAACCCTAGCCTAATTACAGGACAATTTACAATCATCAATTAACTAACTAACTGGTATGCGTTTGGACCATTGGAGAAACTGGAGCACTTGGAGGAAACCCACACGGTCCTGGGGAGGAACATAGAAACTCCTTACAGATAACCTTGGAATTCAACTCCAGCCTCTGGCACCTGGAGCTGTAATAATGCTACGCAAACTCCTATGATACCGGGGTGCCCGCCAGCATTTTGTGCCTGTTGCTCTGGATTTCCAGTATCTGCACAATCTCAAGATGGCTCCAGGACATTTCATCCATTTCAATGCCAGTTCCAATCTCAAGTTTGGAAACCTACCCAATAACATGCTAATGGACAGATTCCTTGGCTTCCTGTTCCTTGCCCCTTTCTGAATGATGTTGACTCAACTGTATCAAATAACTTTGATCTCATTTGCATTCAATCCCTTAAGCTCTCTGTTATCTGAAAGAGACAGGTGTATATCATTTGAAAGTGCAAAGGATTCTGAATAAGTAAAAGCCTTCTATTAACAAATGCACATAATGTACATTCAATGCACCACCTGTTCCTAATAAAGTAGCCACAGAGTATATGTTCATGGTCTTCTGCTGCTGTAGCCCATTCACTTTAAGGTTCGATGTGTTGTGCTTTCAGAGATGCTCTTCTGCACACCACTGATGTAACACGTGGTTATTTGAATTACTGTCACCTTCCTGTCAGCTTGAACCACTCCGGCCATTCTCCTCTAACTTCTCGTTGATGAGGTACATTTGCCCACCAAACTGATGCTCGCAGGATGTTTTTTGTTTCCCACACCATTCTCTGTCAACTCTAGAGACAGTTGTGTGAGAAAATCAGCCGTTTCTGAGATACTCAAACCACCCTGTCTGGCACCAACAATCATTCCACTGTCAAAATCACTTAGATCACATCTCTTCCCCCATTCTGATGTTTGATCTGAACAACAACTGAACCTCTTGACCGTGTTTGCACACTTTTATGCACTGAGTCCCTGCTACGTGATTGGCTGATTAGATATTTGAATGAATGAGTCGGTGTACAGGTGTACCTAATATTGAGTGTGTCATTAGATTAAGATGCAGTGTATTAACCTATCAGCCTGTGTGATCCTGTAAACACAATGTTTACAGGATCAGTTTGTAAGTGTGATCCCCCGATATATTGCAAAAGTGTTGTGTTCAGATTCATAAACAGATTTATTTATTCGTTTAGTGATACAGCATGGAGTAAACACATTTGACCCTTCGAGCCATGCTGCCCCAGCAAGCCCCACAAAACCAATTAACCCTAACCTAATCACGGGTGTAGGGGGCTCTGGATAGAGGTAGCACCTTTCATGTCTGGCAACTGCACTCTACCTACAGGGTGGACAGACATCACCGGTCCTCCTCCATCCCCCAAATCTCTCACGTCTGCCTCCGAGTGGCACACACCTGGTACACCACTTCAGCTGGTGGGCTAAACAACATGAGGAAGTGGTGTTAACATGGCACCAATGGGCAAAGGACCTCGACGACAAAGTCACCTGCCAGGGCAGATGAAGTTCCTGAAGAACTACAAGGGCCATGTGTTGGAAACCAGAGTGATCCCATGAGTTAGGGGACATCAGCCGTGGGCTGGCCTGGCAAGGGATCAGCACCGTCAGATCTCACCAGACCAAGACACACAAGTCTGTTACTGATGGACACAGTAACAGACTCCATACCCAGTCAGTCACCGCTCAGGTCATCGAGGACCGTGCCATCCATCGCTCACCCAGGCGACTGAGTTCAGTATGCTGCTGGTGTAACCCATGGGAGAGACTATATCTCAGTAGCCACATGGAACGTGAGAACACTCGCCCAAGCAGGGAAACTGCAGGAGCTCACTTTTGAGCTAATGAGGTACACCTGGCATATCCTGGGAATCTGGGAAATCATGGGAAAAACCTTGGTGAACATCTTACTGAGGAAGGCCAAATACTGTACTACGGTGGAGAATTCAGTACTCGGGTGCCATCCAGTATCCAGCCAGCCTATTTCCATTCACCTTAGAGCAGCACCTTTCGGCATCACAGTAACAGAGGCCCACGCACCAACAACTGACTATGAAGATGACCAACTGGAGGAATTCTACACCAACTCCAGGGCATCATTGACAAGGTGGACAAAAAGGACATTCTAATCATCTGGAGGGGAATGCCAAGGTGGGTGCAGATGCACCAGAAGATTGGAAGGAATTCTGCGGCCCCTCCTGTAATGCCGTAAGCAATGAGCGAAGATTACGCCTACTTGAGTTCACCAGCTACAACATCATGGCGCTTGCAAACACAAGGCATCAGGACACTGTATGTGGCATGCACCCACTGGAATACATCATAGCCAGATCGATTACGCACTGGTGCAGAAACGGTTTCAGTCTGGGGTCAAGAGAGCCACAGCAACGACATTCCCAGGTACTGGTATTGGAAGGGACCACAAGTTGAACTTCAGAATCAGGTTGAAGAAAGTCAAGAAGCCCAGGAACATCAGAATGAAATTCAACTCTGATAGACTGAAGGACTCCTCCATCGTTGAGTCCTTCAAAATTACTGTTGGTGGAAAACTTGCACCACTGCCAGTACTTGACAAAGATGCTAAAATGTTGACAGCTAAGTTTAATGAAGTGATGACAGAAACAGCCAATAAGATACTTGGAAAACACAGCTGGAAAACCCAACCCTGGGTAACAAGAAATAGGAGCGGGAGTCGGCCATCTGGCCCATCAAGCCTGCTCCGCCATTCAATAAGATCATGGGTGATCTGGCTGTGGACTCATTTCCATCTGCCTGCCTTTTCCCTATAACCCTTAATTCCCCTACTTTGCAAAAATCTATCCTTCCTTATGTAAATATATTTACTGAGGTAGCCTCCACTGCTTCATTGGGCAGAGAATTCCACAGATTCACCAGTCTTTGGGAAAGGCAGATCCTTCTCATCTCTGTCCTAAATCTACTCCACCGAAACTTGAGGCAATGTCCCCTAGTTCTAGTCTCACCTACCAATGGAAACAACTTTCCTGCTTTTAACAGAGCAGATCCTGGAAATACATGACATGAGAAGAGACGTGAAGAAAACTAAGGACATGACAACAGGAGCAGTCGTGTACAGAAAGATTAGCAAGAAGATCATGAAAAACATGACCAAGGCCAAGGAAGAATGGATTGAGAGACAGCGAACAGGGATAGAAGATAAAACACTTCAAATTGTGAAGGACCTCACTAAACAGAGACAGTCATGAGTCAACACCATCCAAGACAAAGAAGGAAACTGTCTCACAGAAGATGAAGACATTCTCAACAGATGGGCTGAGTTTTTTCAGACTTTTACAACAATCGGACCCAAGCGTACTTGCAAGTCTGTGCTCATCAAACAACGATAGCTTTCCAATTCTGTGGGGAAAAGTAGAAGCAGCCGTGAGGTTGCTGAAGAATGGGACAGCAGGAATAAACATCGTGGCTGAGCTGATAAAACATGGAGGAGAGACTGTGATAGACATCCTCACCAATATTTATAACAAAATCTAGGGCATAACCAACAGCCTGGACAAAATCACTCATCATCACTCTCCCCAGAAAGGCAACTTACAGCAGTGCCAGAATTATAGAACCATAAGTCTTAATCGCCATGCAAGCAAAGTGATGTTGGAAGTCATCTTGAGCAGACTGAGACCACAGGCAGAAGAAATAATTGCCGAAGAGCAGGACGGATTCAGAAGTGGTACAACAGAACAGATATTCAGCTTCCAAGTACTGTGCAAGAAGTACAACCAACATCAACAGGACATCTTCCACATGTTCATAGACTTCAAGAAGGCATTTGATGGAGTGTAGCGTGATGCCCTCTGGGCCACAATGAAGAGAAGCAACCTGGCCCAGAAGCTGATCCAAGAAGCTACACCAAAGCTAGTTCAAGGCCCAGTTGGAGTGTGGTTCCACACATCAGTTGGAGTCCAACAAGGCTGCCTCCTTTCACCCATGCATTTGCCTGGAGCAAATAAGGACAGATACACTGGATGACCATATCGGGACAGTCAGCATCGGAGGACAGATCATAACCAGCCTCAGGTTCACCAGTGACACTGATGGGCCGGCAGGAAGTGAGGATGAACTGCCCTACCTTGTGAACCGTCTGGGCGATACAGCTACCAAATATGGCATGGAGTTCAGTGCAGAGAAAACCAAGCTGATGAGAAACAGTGAGGAGTCAACCATGACAAAAATCAGTCAAGAACTAGAGACTGTCTAATTGGTTCAAGTATCTTGGCGTCTTCATCAACTAACAAGGATCAAAGCCTGAAGTCCTTGCAAGGACAGCCCAAACAACAGCAACACTGGCTAGACTAAAACCAGTCTGGAGAGTCAATAATGTTGCTCTCCATCATTTTGTATGCATGAGAATCATGGACTTTGACTGCAGAACAGCAAAAGAAGATCCAGGCAGTAGAAATGAGATGCTTCAGAAGGCTCCTCAGCATCTCCTATATGGACCATATGTCAAACCACAAAGTTCAAAGAACCATTCCCCAGCACGTTACAGATTTCTACTGTCTGCAGTGAAGAAGAGGAAACTGAGATAGTATGGCCACATAACAAGATCAAGCGGAATTTCAAAGACTATTCTTCAGGGAACGGTGCAGGGGAAAAGAAAAAGGGGTAGGCAGAAGAAGAGAGAGGCAGACAGCATTGCAGAGTGGACCGGAGAGAGCTTTGCTGGCGCAGCACCCCTATGACCCAGTTGTGTTGTGGGATCTGTAACCATCATCACTGGACAATTTGCAATGACCAATTAACCTGCCGTCTTTGGACTGTGGGAGGAAACCGAAACACTCGAGGAATACCCACGCGTTCCACGGGGAGGATGTGGAGAATCCTTACAGAACGGCACGGGAATTGAACTCTGAACGCTGGAATGCCTCAAGCTGTAACAGTGTCACTCTAACCGCTAAGCCACCGTGGCGCCCAAACTATATAACCTGGAAACCAATGGGGAGAATCACAGGGCTGGTTTCATGAAACAGTTACACAGACCTAAAAGATTAACTTTATTTGTCACAAGGGCATTGAAACATGTGAAATGTGTCAATGTCCAACACACTCCGTGGATTTTTTTGTGGCCACACTTCCGGCACCAACATAACATGCCCATTGCTAACCCACCCTACCCCATACTCTCCTGGAATGTGGGAGGAAAGAAGAGAATCCGGAGGAAGCCCACGTGGTATAGACGGTAGCGAAATCGAACCCTAATCGTTGATCGCTTGTTCAGTAAAGCACTTGCACTAACCACTACACTATCACGCTGTTGCAGATCCTGGCATAGCACAAAATACTAGCAACGCCGGAAATATGAAATAAACAGTAAATGTTCGAAATACAGACAGCACCTGGGAAGAAAGATGGAATTTTAACACCATTACGATTACCCTTTACGATGTTCTCCTAAGCGGTGGTCTATTGGTGGGTCCTCAGGTGGCTACAGAGGCTGATCAAGGATCCACATTTTCTGGTGCCGTGTGGGCACGAGTAAGTGGTGGCCGTGGTTGGTGTTGGGTCTATTGGTTGTTCAGACTCTCCTTTTCCAACTGGCACTTGTTCTCTGCGGCACAGAAGAGGTCACTCTCACGTAGTGCGGCTCCCTCTTGAACAGATTTCCTCCAGGTGTATCTATTGAGTGCAATGTCTTCCCAGTTTTTGGATGTAATGTTGGATTTCTTCAGGCAGATTTTGATGTTATCTTTGAAGTGTTTCCTTTGCCCTACAGGGGCTCGCTGTGATTCTTTTAACTGGCAGCACAGGATCTGTCAGGCACTCGAGCGACATGATCAGAGTTGGTGATGCTGTTCACGTTGGCTACCTCCACTACGCGGTGTTAGTGCATCTGCTCTTCCAGATAACTCTCAAAATCTTTTGTAAGGATCTTTGGTACAGCTGTTACTCCTCAACCATCAGGCTCTTGAACCAGAGGGGATAACTTCACTCATCCCAACACTGAAATGCAGGCAGTCCACAGACTATTGACTCACTTTCAAAGACTCATCGTCTCATGTTCTTGACATTTACTGCTTATTATAATTATTATTTTGCTTTTTTTTTCTTTTGCTGTCATTTGCACATTGGTCGGTTGTTCGCTCAACTTATTGTGTACAGTTTTCCATCAATTCAATTAAGTTTATTTGTACTTCAATAGTTCCAGTTAATATCAAAGAACGTATACAATATAAACCTGAAGTTCTTGCTCTTCACAGCCATCCATGAAAACAGAAGAGAACCCCAAAGAAGGAGTGACAGTAAAACCCTGAAACAGCAGGTATACCAACATGAACACAGACCACTGACAGTACTGTGTACTGTATACCAACATGAACACAGACCACCGCCAGAACACTGTACTGTATACCAACATGTACACAGACCACTGACAGTACTGTGTACAGTATACCAACATGAACACAGACCACTGCCAGAACACTGTACTGTATACCAACATGTACACAGACCACTGACAGTACTGTGTACAGTATACCAACATGAACACAGACCACCACCAGAACACTGTACTGTATACCAACATGAATGCAGACCACTGACAGTACTGTGTACAGTATACCAACATGAACACAGACCACCGTCAGTACCCTATATTGCATTCTAGCATCATTCACAGACCATGGACAGTACCCTATACTGTATACCAACTTTTACTAGTTTCTAATCAGAATCAGATTCTTTATCACTGACTTTGCTGATGTGAACTTTGTTACCCTGTGGCAGAAGTTAATGCAGAGACATAAAATTACCTGAAGTTACAAAAAGTAACATTGAGTTTGTTCATGGATTCATGGAGTGTTGAGGAATCTGATGTTGCAGAGAACAAAGTTTTTTCTGAATTTTTGAGCGAGGTTGTTTAGTCTGTTGCACTACCTTGCCAACCATAGTAACTGGACAAGGACATATTCCAGATGGTGAGGGTCCTTCGTGATGTTTGCTCTCTGTTGTGGTGCAGCTTCTTGAAGATATCCTCGATGGTAGGGAGAGTTGTGACCATGATGGAGTTGGCTGCCGCTCTCTGCAGCCTCTTGCAGTCCTGTGCATTGGATGCTCTGTACCAGGCTATGATACAACCGGTCAGTATTCTTTCCATGGCACACTTGGAGAGTGCACACTAGCAGAGACTTGGATGGCTCAGGGGCAGGAATGGTTACTTCGAGTGCCAGGCTTTAGATGTTTCAGAAAGGACAGGGAGGGAGGCAAAAGAGGTGGGGGTGTGGCACTGTTGATCAGAGATAGTGTCATGGCTGCACAAAAGGAGGAAGACATGGAGGGATTGTCTACGGAGTCTCTGTGAGTGGAAGTTAGGAATAGGAAGGGGTCAATAACTCTACTGGGTGTTTTTTATAGACCACCCAATAGTAACAGGGACATTGAGGAGCAGATAGGGAGACAGATTCTTGAAAGACGTAATAATAACAGGGCTGTTGTGGTTGGAGATTTTAATTTCCCAAGTATCAATTGGCATCTCCCTAGAGGAGTTTAGATGGGGTGGAGTTTGTTAAGTGACTTCAGAAAGGTTTCTTGACACAGTATGTAGATAAGCCTACAAGAAGAGAGGCTGAACTTGATCTGGTATTGAGAAATGAACCTGGTCAGGTGTCAGATCTTTCAGTCGAAGAGCATTTTGGAGATAGTGATCACAATTCTATCTCCTTTCCCATAGCATTGGAGAGGGATAGGAACAGACAAGTGAGGAAAGCGTTTAATTCAAGTAAGGGGAAATATGAGGCTATCAGGCAGGAACTTGGAAGCATAGATTGAGAACAGATGTTCTCAGGGAAATGTACGGAAGAAATGTGGCAGATGATCAGGGTACATTTGCGTGGAGTTCTACATAGGTACCTTCCAATGAGATGGGGAAAGGATGGTAGGGTACAGGAACCATGGTATTAAAAAGGCTGTTGTAAATCTAGTCAACAAGAAAAGAAGAGCTTACGAAAGGTTCAGAGAACTATGTAATGATACAGATCTAGAGGATTATAAAGCTAGCAGGAAGAATGAAATTAGGAGAGCCAGAAGGGTCCATGAGAAGGCCTTGGCAGACAAGATTAAGGAAAACCCCAAGGCATTCTACAAGTATGTGAAGAGCAAGAGGATAAGATGTGAGAGAATAGGATCATTCAAGTGTGACAGTGGAAAAGTGTGTATGGAACCGGAGGAGATAGCAGAGATACTTAATGAGTACTTTGCTTCAGTATTCACTATGGAAAAGGATCTTAGCGATTGTAGGGATGACTTACAGCGGACTGAAAAGTTTGAGCATGTAGATATTAAGAGGATATGCTGGAGCTTTTGGAAAGCATCAAGTTGGATAAGTCACCGGGACCAGATGGGATGTACCCCAGGCTATTGTGGGAGGTGAGGGAGGAGATTGCTGAGCCTCTGGCGATGATCTTTGCATCATTGATGCAGACGGGAGAGGTTCTGGAGGATTGGAGGGTTGCAGATGTTGTTCCCTTATTCAAGAAAGGAAGTAGAGATAACCCAGGAAATTATAGACCAGTGAGTTTTACCTCAGTAAGTTGATGGAGAAGATACTAAGAGGTAGGATTTATGAACATTTGGAGAGGCATAATATGATTAGATATAGTCAGCATGGCTTTGTCAAAGGCAGGTTGTGCCTTACGAGCCTGAGTGAATTTTTTGAGGATGTGACTAAACACCTTGATGAAGGTAGAGCAGTAGATGTAGTGTATATGGATTTCAGCAAGGCATTTGATAAAGTACCCATGCTAGGCTTACTGAGAAAGTAAAGAGGCATGGGATCCAAGGGGACATTGCTTTGTGGATCCAGAACTGGCTTGCCCACAGAAGGCAAAGAGTGGTTGTAGACGGTCATATTCTGCATAGAGGTCAGTGCCTCAGGGATCTGTTCTGGGACCCCTGCTCTTTGTGATTATTATAAATGAGCTGGATGAGGAAGTGGAGGGATGGGTTAGTAAATTTGCTGATGACACAAAGGTTGGGGGTGTTATGGATAGTATGGAGGGCTGTCAGAGGTTACAGTGGGACATTGATAGGCTGCAAAACTGGACTGAGAAGTGGCAGATGGAGTTCAACCCAGCTAAGTGTGAAGTGGTTCATTTTGGTAGGTGAAATATGATGGCAGAATATAGTATTAATGGTTAGATTCTTGGCAGTGTGGAGAATCAGAGGGATCTTGGGGTCCGAGTACATAGGACACCCAAACCTGCTGCACAGATTGACTCTGTGGTTAAGAAGGCGTACAGTGCATTGGCCTTCACTAATCATGGGATTGGGTTTAAGAGCCAAGAGGTAATGTTGCAGCTATATAGGACCCTGGCCAGACCTCGCTTGGAGTACTGCACTCAATTCTGGTCACCTCACTACAGGAAGGACATGGAAACTATAGAAAGGGTGCAGAGGAGATTTACAAGGATGTTGCCTGGATTGAGGAGCATGCCTTATGAGAATAGGTTGAGTGAACTCGGCATTTTCTCCTTGGAGCAACAGAGGATGAGAGGTGACCTGATAGAGGTGCATAGGATGATGAAAGACATTGATTGTATGGATAGTCAGAGGCTTTCTCCCAGGGCTGAAGCGGCTAGCACGAGAGGGCACAATTTTAAGGTGCTTGGAAGTAGGTACAGAGGAGATGTCAGTGGTAAGTTTCACCACTCTCTGGCTAAAGAAATACCTCCTCATCTCTGTGGTAAAGGCTGTCCTTGTATCCCGGTCCTAGACTCCTCCACTGTAAGAAACATCCTCTCCACATCCACTCTGTTGAGCCCTTTCAATATTTGATAGCTTTCAATGAGACTCCCCCCTGCCCCATTCTTCTAAACACCAGTGAGTACAAGCCCAGAGCCATCAAACACTCTCCTCATGCACCAACCCCTTCACTCCTGGGATCACTCTCATGAAACTCGTCTGGACAATCTCTAATGACAACACATCCTTTCTGAGAGAAGGAGGCCTGAATAATCCAACTGCGGTATGACCGTTGGTTTAATTGGAAACAACATCATACTATCAAACCTAATTGCACTAAAAATGCCCTCACCCTCATTCCCACCACCACTGACTCTCAGTCAAGCGTTTTAAGATTCTTGTCTTGTTTTCACGGTTACCTTGCAGCCAAATTCCATTTCCTGTGTTTGTACTTCCATCGAATGCTAGTGTTTTCCGAATGATCCGCACTTTTCCATTCCTGGTTTCCTAAACAACTCCAAGTTTATTGCAGCCACCCACTGAACATCTTAGGAACAGCTCCTTCCCCTCCACCGTTAGATTTCTGAATGGACAATGAACCAGCCCATGAATATGTAGGTAATATATGTAAGAAATGGCAGGGCTGAGGGACAGCACAGAGGCACTGCTCGTGACTGCACAAGAACAGGCACTGAGCAAAGGGCAATAGAGGCAGGGGTCTGTCACACCAGTCAAGACCCATCATGTAGACTGTGCAAGCCATCTGTTCAAACCATCCAGCACGTAGTAGCAGGGTGTGAGATGTTGTCAGGGACAGCACACACTAAACGGCACAACCAAGCTGCAGGAACTGTGTACAGGAACATCTCCACAGAGTATGGATTGGGCACTGCCCAGTCCAAATTAGGTAGCGACAGAGAATTTCAGAGCTAAGAGCCTGTGGGACTTCCAAATGCAGACTGATAAGCAGGTACTGGCCATCCAACCAGACATTGTAACACTGGACAAGGAACAGAAGAAAGCAAAAGTAATGTATGTGGCGATCCCGAATGACAGTAACATCAGGAAGAAAGAATATGAGAAGCTAGAGAAATACCAGGGCTTGAAAGAGCAGATAGAAAGGATGTGGAAGGCTAAGCTTGGAGCTGTGACATCTGAACTGGGAGAGTGGCTCCGACAAATCCCGGGAACAGCATCTGAGATCTTGATCCTGAAGAGCACACTACTGGGAACAACAAGGATACTGCACCGAACCATCAAGCTCCCAGCTGTCTGATAGCGGACCCGAAATTGAGGGAAAAATATCTATACACACCATCCATTAGGGGTGAGAAATAAATATAAATCAAAAGGAGAGATAGCCAGAAAAGTGTGGTGGGAGGAGAGGAAGGATCTAGTGAGGATGAAAAGGATAATGGGCAGGTGAGGGTGGGGGAAATTGGGAATGATGTAAGAAGCTGGGAGGTGATATGTGGAAGTGACAAAGGGCTGGAGAAGATGGAATCTGGTGGGAGTGGACAGTGGATGATGGAGTAAAAGAAGGGAAATGAGGAGAGGAAATAGAGGGAGGAATATTTGGGTGATGAGCAGATTGAAAGAGTGGGGAGGAGAAAGGGGGGGGTGATGGGGCCAGGTTATAAGGGAAAACAAAAGGGAGAGGAGGAATGGATGGAAGGGAGTAGTCATACAAAGGTGATTTAGCTGTTCCACTTTGGCATCCGTACAGCCAAATGGGTTTGCCTTAATTCTTGAAATATTCTTTCTGTGGCTGGTACCTTTGATCAGTCCTGACATGCATGGAGTTTGCACGCTCTCCCTGTGACTGCGTGGGTTTCCTCTCGGTTCTCTGGTTTCCTCCCACAACCCAAAGCCATGTAGAAGGTCAATTGGAATTGTACTGGGTGGGTAGTGAGCAGTGGAATTGGCTGGGACAGAGTAATGGGAAGAGATTTCAGAGAAAGAAAAAAGATAGCAAGGAGCTTGCATTAACTCATAAGGAAATATGGAAAGGAACTTCTTTACTGCATTCAGCTGTTTTAAGAGACTCCTTAAAACAATTTTTGACTAAACTTTTAACCACCTGTCCTAATTGTGTAATTTGAAGTTGATGTTATGTGGTTACAAGTTTAGAGCTGTTAAGTTAAAAGTGCTGTATAAATGGGAGTTTTTGTTGTTGTTGCTGGTAATATATGCAGTTGACTAAATTGATCCTGTACAAAGTGACAATGTATCACCATACAGTCATCTTCCATACACCTCCTGGCTAACAAGTAACTATTGATCATGGAGTTAAAATTAATCATGGTCACAGCAACAAATGGTGTTTGTGAAAAATTAGAAAGGTGTGTTTTTTTAATGGAATATGGAGATGCTTGGTTCTACTGTAATGGGAAAGGAGTGAAATGGGATATGGAGATGTTTAGTCCCACTGTGATGGGATATGATGATTGGTGGCTTGTCTGCAATGGGAAAGGAGTGTAATGGGATATAGCGATGGTTGGTCCCTATGTAATGGGAAAGGTTTGTAATGGGATATGGTGATGGTTGTTGTCTCTGTAATCAGAAAGATGTGTAATAGGATATGGTGATATCTGGTCCCTTTGTAATGGGAAGGGCATGGTGATAGTTGGTTCCTATGTAATGGGAAAGGTGTGAAGTGGAATATAGTGATGGTTGATCTCTCTCTAATGGGAAAGAAGAAAGATGAAAGAGTTTTGTTATCTGATTATTGACCAGCTTTTAAACTGTATCTCAGAGTTATCTGGTCGTGGGAAGGCTACATTTACAGGACCTTACCTTGTGCAAATTGCCTGCAAATCCCAATCAATGCTCTAATGCTTAATGATTGCACAATAAATTAATGCTTACTTAAGATTGACTAAATGATAAACTAAATATAAAAACAAGTATAAATGATAAAGGTGAGTAAATGTGTCATATACAATCAGCTGCTTGTCCTCAACTATCAGATTTCTGAATGGACGTTGAACACTACCTCAAAATACTTTCCCCTTTTTGCATTACCTATTTAATGTAACACCATATACTGTATACTCGCTCCGTGTATATATATATATATTTCTTTCCATAATTTACGATTGTTAAAAATCTGTTTTGCATTGCAATGGACTGTTGCCCATAACAACAAATTTCAGGACAGATGTCAGTGATGTTAAACCTGATTCTGATACAGGTTTTGATTCTGCCACTTTACATTATATAACATTTGCACGGGTTTAATTACAAAGTTTTTTTTAATTCGGAGATGTTATTGCTAACTTTCCCGCTTAGCTCGTGTGTTTTACCAGCAAACACCGTGATCCGATCCGGATTCGGGTGAAGGCTCAGCGAACGCCTGAAAGGTGTGGACAGCGATCTGCAAAATAACCTTTTTATATATAAAGACATGCCCAGTACTATGTGTGTAGGGCAAAGCAGCTGAGGGATGATCAACCAACAGGAACTGCATAATCTAATTATTTCTGGAGCTTCCTGTCTGCCGGCACAGCTCTCAAGGTTGAAGCTCAGTGTGTGTGTGTGCGAGGAAGAGGATGGACGGTTCTGGACAGGAGTCGTCAGTGTGAAACTGGCGGGCACGAAGAAGCGCTGGAAACCGGGAACCAGCAGCACCCTGACCTCAGCACGGGGGATAATCTCGCCGGGCTCTGACAACTTCTGGATGGAATTGCTGCTTTAAAGCAACAGGTAAAACCATTCAGGGGAACGAACCGTTTCTCCCTCTGACCCGCTTTTTCCCGTCTGACAGTGAAGCCCACCGCCGAGCCTGGCCGTACCCTCACACCACAGACTGGAGGCATTACCGTTGCTGCAGACCGCGGCATTTTCTCCCGATTCAAGACTGCACTTGTGGCAATCATTCCGTTCCCAAACAGTTAAAAATCCTTCAGGGTTAAAGTCAGAGTATGTTTCTTTCATTCTTATTGACACCTCCGCTCTGTAATCACAGTATCTATCAGCTTTCTGACCAAGTCCTTTGAATTTTGTCTACCTTTTGTTAAACATAATGGAGCAATATTCTTCAGTTTATCCCACACTGTCCTTGAATCGGATTTCAAATTTCCCTTTCTGAACTGCCTTCCCGTTCTCGCTTTGAAATGTTGTTGGACTTTCGTTCTTCACATTAGATTCTCTCTCCCTCTCCCTCCACCCCTCCTCTCTCTCCCTCCCCCTCTCCTCTTACTTCCTCCCTTATTCTCTCCCTCTCCCCTTTCTCCCTCCCTCACTCTTCCCTCTCTCTTTCTCTACCCCTCACTCTCTCCCCTCTCTCCACCCCTCTCTCTCTCCCACACTCTCACCCCTCTCCCTGTCCTTCTCTCTCTTCACTCTCTCCCTTTCTCCCAAGCTCTCTTTCCTCCTTCACCTCTCCCCTCCCCTATCTCTCTCCCCCTCACCTCTCCCCTCTCTTTCACTCTCTCTCTCCCTCCCCCTTTCTCTCCTTCCCTCCCCCTCTTTTCACTGTTCCTCTCCCTGTCTGCCTCTCTCTTGCTATGAAATCTTCCCTCTCAATCTTTGGCATTCCTCTCTTTGGCCATTTCCCCCCACCCCACCCCTCCAACACAAACACTCCCTTCTTACCCAAACTCCCCTCACTATCCTATCTCCCCTCATCTCCAAACTCCATCTCTTCTCCACCCCATTTCACAACCAGCACCCCTCACTCCCAGTCAACCCGCTCAGTCCCAATCACCCCCCACACTCATTAACTTCCAATCTCTCTCCCTCTCTCCCCATCACCCCTCTTTCTGTCCCCCCTTCACTCTCCACACCCTCTCACTATGTGTCACACTCAACTTCCTGTCACCCTCTCACTCCCCCAACTCTTCTTCACACCCCTCACTCCCTCTCCCCATCACCCACTGTTTCCATCACTCCTCTCTCCCCATCATCCCCCTCCCCATCAAACCCCCTCTCCCCATCACCCCCCTCTCCCCATCAAACCCCATCACCCCCTCCCCAGTAAACCCCCCTCCTCATCACCACCTCTCCCCATCACCCTCCTTAATTCCATTAACCCCCAACCCTCCTTCACTCCCCATCAACCCCCTCAACCCCGTCACTTCCTTCACTCCCCAACACCCTCCTCACTCCCCCAACTCTTCTTCACACCCCTCACTCCCTCTCCCCATCACCCCTTCACTCCACATCACTCCCTCACTCTCACTCCCTATCACCCTCACTCCACATCATCCCAAACTCCACTTCACCCCCTCACTCTGTATCATTCCCCATTACCCCCTGCCCCCTCTCCCCATCATACCCGCACTCCCTCATTCCCCTCACTTCTCATCAACACCCTCACTCCCATTAATTTCCTATCACCTTCCCCACTTCCTGTCATCCCCTTACTCCATCACCCTCTTACTCCCCCAACTCTTCTTCACACCCCTCACCACCCTCACCCGCTCTCCCTATGACAACCCTCACTCTCTGCCACCACTCACTTCCCATCACTCCCTCAGCCCCTTTAGCCCCTCACTCTCTTCTCTTCCCCTCAGTCTCCATCACCCAGTCTCCCCCTCTCTCCCCATCAACCAACATCAGTCCCCTTCTGCAACCTCACTCCGTGTCACCCCCTCACTCCCCTCTCTCCCTATCACTCCCCCTCACTCCCCATAACCCCCTCACTCCCCATCACTCCATCACTCCCTCACTCCCCATCACTCCCTCCCTCCTCATCACTCCCCATAACCCCCTCACTCCCCCTCACTCCCCCTCACTCCCCATCACTCCCCCTCACTCCCCATCACTCCCCATCACTCCCCATCACCCCCTCACTCCCCATCACTCCCCATCACCCCCTCACTCCTCATCACTCCCCCTCATTCATCACTCCCTCACTCCATCACTCCCCTCACTCCCCATCATTCCCCCTCCCTCCTCATCACTTCCCATCACTCCCTCACTCCCCATAACCCCCTCACTCCCCATACTCCATATCACTCCCCCTCACCCCCTCACTCCCCCCACTCCCCATCACTCGGCTCACTCCCCCCACTTCCCATCACTCCCTTCACTCCCCGTCACTCCCTCACTCCTCATCACCCCCTCACTCCTCACTCCCTCACTCCCCATCACCCCTCTCAATCTGTCACTCCCGTCACTCCCCTCAATCCCCCTCACTCCCTATCACTACCTCATTCCGCATCACTCGCTGACTCCCCGTCACCGCCTCACTCCCCGTCACCCCCTCACACCCCGTCACCCCTCACTCCCTGTCACCTCCTCATTCCCTGTTTCCACCCCCCTTCATGGCCTATCACCCCGACTCTCCATTATGTCCCTATGACCATTCAGTGTAAGTCCTCTCCATGCAAGCAGGCAGGAAGTACAGGAGCCTGAAGACACACACAAAGTTTTAGAAACACCTTCTTCCCCTCCACCATCAGATTTCTGAATGGTCCCTAAAGCTATGATCACTACCTCACTATCTTTGCTCTCTGTTCTTCCACTATTTTTAATATATTTATACAGTATGTATATACACTGTAGTGCTGCCACAACAAAACAAATTTCATGACAGACATCAATAATAATAAATTTGATTCTTGTTCAGTGATGCCTGTTAACCTCTTTAATTAAATTTATTCAACCTGATTCCTTCTTCCTACAAGTCTATTGACCTGGACAACTAACCCTTTTCCTGTCAGTTCCCTTTTTTCTACATTCTCTCCAGCTCTTTCTAATTTTAAATATTCTGAAGTCGTGGAGCATTGCGTAAATCTACAACTGATCCCCTGATGGCTGATGAGAATGATAGCAAAATCTGCAGTGATGGCTAGAGTTAATCCAAATTCTTTCATCACACATGCACGTGAATGTGTGTGTGTGTGTGTGTGTGTGTGTGTGTGTGTCTGTCTGTCTGTCTATATATGGATCTGCGTGTGTGAGTGTGTGGGTCTGTCTATATAGGCATGTGTGTATGTGTATGTCTCTCTCTCTCTCTCTCTCTCTCTCTGTCTATATATGCATCTGCATGTGTGAGTCTGTCTGTCTGTCTATACAGGCATCTGTGTGTATGTGTGCCCGTGTATACAGGAGTGTGTAGTGCACTTGTGTATGTGCGTGTGTATGTGTGTGCGTTCGCATCTGTGCATGTGTATGTGTGCATGTGCGTGTGCATGTGCGTGTGCACGCGCGTGTGTGTGTGTGTGTGTGTGTTTAAATGGATGTCCTGTAGAAAAGATTTATCTGCTGTAAATATGATGATCTGTATGTGTTATTATTTTACTGTGTTTATGTAAATATCTGCTCATATGTCTATCTACCCCTGACTGCTGTCTGAGTCACTTACATTTTTTGCTTTAAGAATGATGAAAGAGAATATTCCTGTCTGATCTATTTAGAGTAAAAGCTCAATAACTGGGGAAAGAGTGAAACAGAATGGAAATATACCATCTTGTACTTGCATCCACACTCATCAACTGTGAGAATCTTACCAATCTGTAACAGTGACGTGCTTAAACTAGCAAACTAACAACATCAGCTAGCAATCGGTATAAATGGCCCTGCAGGTATAGGGAATGGAAGAGGACAATTAATGTAAACAGTACTTCCCCAGAGCCTGAGATGGAGAAATTAATCAAGGGAAACCGAGAAATAGATGTAATAGATTAAAGCTCAGCTTTATTCGTTACATGTACGTCATAACATAGAGCAGGGTTCCCAACCTGGGTTCCATCAACCCCTTGCTTAATGGTGTTGGTCCATGGCATAAAAAAGATTGGGAGCTCCTGACATGGAGTGAAATGTGTCAGTTTGCATAATACAGTACAATCCAAGGATTGCTGAAGGCAGCCCGCAAGGGTCACTATGTTCCCAGTGCCAACATAGCATGCCCACAACTTATTAACCCTTTGGAACCATCTTCGGACTGTGTGAGGACACTGGGGCACCTGGAGGAAACCCACAAAGTCAGGGAAAGAATGAACAAACTCCTCACAGACAGTGAAGGAAGTGAACCCTGGTAATGTAAAGCACTAACCACTACACTACCATGCTGCCCGATCAATGGGCTACGGAGATGGAGGGATTTAGTCACGATGACCAGAAAACCAAAGGCCAAACAATCATAGAGTCACAAGGCGTGTTGACCAATGAGTTGGTCCAAGTACCCACATTTGTTCCTGAACCCTCTGAGGCCCTCCACTGGTCAGGTCGACCATGAATACTGTGTCTCCATGATACACAAGCCAGGGCAGTATGATATGGAGAACAAGCTGTTGCCCATGTAACAGGTTACCCCTCTCCACGCAGCCGATGAGTCCAAAGGAAAGTCACAGACCAATATACAGTCTGGCACCAGCAGTGGCACAGGAGTTGCTAGTCAGTGTTGAACTCAATGTAGGACTGTCTTAAGGACTTCAGCTCCAAATCTTTCCTTGGGGTTTGCTTCTGAAGCCTTCCCCATGAATGAGTATAGTCACAAGGCAGCGTAGGTTTGAGATCCGAGTTTTCCTTCCCCTCGATGAGCTGCCAACCACAGCTGATGAGCCCCATCTGCCCGAAGCGACTGGTTTTAAGGTGCCAGCAACCCGGCATTGCCCTTTCTCCTGTCAGTAGAAACAGCTCCACCGAACTTAGTAGCCAAGCCACACGTGAAGCCCAGGAGCTGAACTTCATTGTCAGAGGCTAATTGAGGCGCACACCAACGGGAGCATTTAATAGGTAGTGGGAGCCTAACACTACCACCTCCTCGCCTGGCAATGACAACCTTAAGGAAACTATAACCCTCTAAACCCCTCCATAGCACAATCCTTTAAAGCGTGGCCTGGGTTCAAATCCAGCCTCTGCCTGTAAGAAATTTGTACATTCTCCTCCAGGTTTTCTGCTTTCCTCTCTCAATTGGTAGGTCAATTGGTCATTGTAACTTGTCCTGTGATTAGGCTAGGGTTAAATCGATGGATTGCTGGGCAGCGAGGCTGGAAAGGCGTGTTCCACATTATAAATCAATCAATCAATCAATCATCTTTGAAGCGTTGTTAATGTGCCCAACTCAGTCTGGTGGAATGGTGCTCTTATGACATCAGCAAAGCTAAAGAGCTGATTGATGACTCCAATAAGGGGAATGAGGGTGAACTGCATCCAGGAGTTGTAAAGGAAGTAGCTGATGGTGATGCACTGTTTCAGTCTGCCTGTACTCTGCAGAGGCTGGAATCCATTTGTAAAGCAGTTAATTATAGGAGAAAACGCGAGGAAATCTGCAGATGCTGGAAATTCAAACAACAACACACACAAAATGCTGGTGGAACACAGCAGGCCAGGCAGCATCTAGGGAGAAGCACTGTCGACGTTTCGGGCCGAGACCCTTCGTCGGGACTAACCGAAAGGAAAGATAGTAAGAGATTTGAAAGTAGTGGGGGGAGGGGGAAATGCGAAATGATAGGAGAAGACCGGAAGGGGAGGGATGAAGCTAAGAGCTGGAAAGGTGATTGGCGAAAGTGATACAGAACAGCAGAAGGGAAAGGATCCTTTCGGTTAGTCCTAACAAAGGGTCTCGGCCCGAAACGTTGACAGCACTTCTCCCTATAGATGCTGCCTGGCCTGCTGTGTTCCACCAGCATTTTGTGTGTGTAATTATAGGAGAAATTCAGTGGAGTTCTTCGAGGATGTAACAAGCAGGTGGATAAAGGGAACCAGTAAATGTAGTGTATTGGATTTCCTGAAGACTCTCTATAAGGGGAAGCCAACAGATGTTGTGTACTTGGATTTCCAGAACACACTCAGCAAGTGGAAGCCAATAGTTGTAATGTATTTGGTTTTCCAGAAGACATTCAATAAAGTAGCACCAATCAATGTAGCCTACCTTGATTTCTAAACGATATTCCATCAAGGGGAACAAGTAAATGGACTGTATTTAGATTTCTAGAAGCCATAGAGTCGAATATAAAATAGCCCTTCACAAGAAAAGCAAGTACCGGATCGGAGTAATATATGGCCAAGGGTTGGATATTGGCTGACGATCAGAAAACAGGGAGCAGCAATAAAGGGATAATTTCGTATCAGCAAACAGTAACTTCAAAATACCACAGGGATCTGTACTGAGACCCCAATCATTTACGATTAATTAGTATAGTATGAAGGCTTAACACTACCTGCCAGTTGAAAACAACTGCCACTGTGTGAGTTATCGACTGGCCCATTTGAAGAAACTTGCAGCATCAAAGTACTGTCATAATATATATAGGGCGTGTGAGGCTCCGCTCAGTATGGACTGGCTCGTGATGGGTACCGTGGACAGATTGGAAGTCTGATGCAGATAGAGTGTCTTCGATAAGTATCTGTGTAACTTGAATGTTTTAGTGTTCGTCTTTCTTTTGTTAATAAATAGATAAAATACTTATCCATAGATGGTGTCTTCTGCTCCATCTACCGAATCTGCAAATCTGCTTCTTTGCAACAGTTAATGACATAAATGGAGGAATTAAGTGAATTGTAACCAGATTTTCTGTCAATATAGAGATGGGTGGTTTAAACAGGTTGCAACGAGGATATTCAAAATCTGAAGAGGGGATCTAGAAAAAGTAAATGGGGAAGTAGTTACAAAAAGGAATATAACGTGAGAAAATGTGAGGTTATGCACTTTGAAGGTGAATATAAGAAGAAAGTTATTATTTAAAACTAGTGGAGCTGTACAGACTTGCAGAGCGAAAGAAGGTAGCTACCCTAGAGAAAACCAAAGGTTATCCATACAGATACACTCAGTGGCCACTTTATGAGATACACCGGCACTGGCGCCAACACAATGCATAAAGGCATTCAGACATGGTCCAGGGGTTCAATTCTTGTTCAGGCCAAACATCAGAACATGGAGGAAATGTGTTCTAAGTGACTTTGATCCGTGGGATGATTGTTGGTGCCAGATGGGGTGGTGTGAGTATCTCAGAAACCGCTGATTGCAGGCCAGAGCCATCAAACGCTCCTCAGGTGTTAACCCTTTCATTCCTCAGATCATTCTAGTGAACCTTTTCTGGGCCATCTCCAATGCCAGCACATCCTTTCTTAGATAAGAGGCTCAAAGTTGTCCAGAGGAGAATGGGTGGGAGTAAATGATGTCAAGATGAGTGTGACTGTGTGCTTGAGTGGGCCAAAAGGCCAGAATGAGTCTGTGATCAATAGATTGAAATTAAACAGCAGAGAGCAGGCAAAAACACCCAGGCAAGCAAACACAGGAAAGAGACCTATTTCTAACTCCAGTAGTCTTGGTTCCAGCACACCTGTAGTCTTGCTCCAATGCACTGGTAGTCCTGAATCAGGTACACCCACAGTGAAGGCTCCAATACCCATGAGAGGAGACTTGAGGGAGATGTACAAGACGATAAGAGGCATAGATTGACTACATAGCCAGAGACTTCTTCCCTGGGCAGAAATAAGTTAATATGAGAGGGCACAATTTTAAGACAATTGGAGGGATGTATGTCAGAGGTATGTTCTTTGCACAGAGAATGGTGAGTGCAAGGAATGCCCTTCCAGGGGTGGGGTGGGGGGGGGTGGTGTGGTAGAGGCAGATACATTAAGGGCATTTAAGACCATAGACGTAGGAGCAGAGTTATTACAGAGATTTTTCGAGAGGCACATAGATGATAGAACAATGGAGAGCAGAGTGAGACTGATCTTCAAGTAGCTTTAAAAGGCCAGCACAAGATCACGGGCCAAAGGTCCTGTACTGTGATGCAATGTTCTATGTCCTATGTTCTGTTCTGTAGACAGCAGGTGTATGTTCAAAATTTCACAGATTCGCTTTCAGAAGAAACAAATCATCATCAAATGGGAGGTGTTTTCAGCAGTGTGTTAAAGGGGAAGGGGGGATGGTGCAGTCAGGAGCTCACTGACAGCAAAGCTGTTAACAATGGCGTGGAATCCATTCAAGGTGACTTGTACCGTGATTCAGCTCCTGCAGACACACACACAGAGGAGCGCAGCAACAGAAAGCAGCGAGAGCTCCTGAGCTGCTAATGAGTATGTTACACATTATCTGGATTAATGACACGCTGTCAGAGCGGTTGTACATTCGCACTTAGCTGAATACACGGCCCGGCTGCCTTACCCTTCTCCCAGGATTCCACATCAGTTTTAATAATGCAGAGATTAATCAATTCACTGATATCAAACCCTGAATCCGAAGCTGATCCAAAGAATCTCTCTGCTGACAAATTGCATTTGCATCATCTTTAACATAGTGACAAATGTCCCAAGGAGATTCAGATCAGCGTAAGGACTATACTATGAATGAGAAGTAGGCCAGATTTAGAATTGAGGTGATTGAAAGTGGAGGAAGAGGTAGAGAGATCAGGGAGGGAAGGAGGGTGAGATGGAGGCATGAAAAGAGCCCGGGGTTCAATAAGTGCAGAGATTTTAAGGGGTCTTAGGACTGGAGTTGGCTATGGAGGTGAAACGTGGCTGGTTACAGGATCTAAGTCTGCAAGTGCATTGGATCCAAGTCTACAGGTGTTTGGGATCCAACACTTCAGACATATTGGAGCCAGTGCTGTAGGTATCAAGATTTCAGGCATAACTGACTCAAGAGTACAGGTGTATTGGGTTTAAGATGGCGCAGAGAAGAGGCGACTCATTGTGGGCAGTTCCGATAAGAATCATCAAATATTCCCGTTCAGTACTACTACAGCTGAAAACCACGTTCACAACTATGGGTGTTTCAGTAAGCAACATCATCTTAAGATGATTAAAAAATCTATAAATACCCAAAATCGAAGGATCTCGGACTACAGATTCAGGTCGTGAGTGCAGCTTCCTTTTAAGGAAGAGGAAGTGAGGAAAGCATGCTGGGTTGCAAGGAAGATTGAAATGCATAGACCCCCCCCCCCTCCAACTCCCAACGACTCTGCTGGTAAATGTATAATCTCTGGAAAATAAAACTGAAGACCTCAGAGTAAGATTACTGTACCGGAGGGACATCAGGGACTGCTGTGTACTTTGCTTCATGGAAACGTGGCTATCCCCCACCATTTCGGATGCAGTGCTGCAGTTCAATTTCTTCACTATTCACCGCAAAGGTAAGACAGCTCAGCTTTTTAAAAGCAGAGGAGTTCAAATGTGTGTTATAATTATCTAATCGACGTGCACAGACCTTGCGGTTCGGTCTCAGTCCTGCTCACCATACCTGGAACATCAAGCAGTCAGATGTCATCCTTTTTATCTGCCGAGGGAGTTTTCTATCGTCAACCTGATCATGGTATACGTTCAACCTCAGGCCAACATCTGGCAGGCGCTGGAGAGCTAAGCTCCATAATCATCAGAAATCATACCCTGGAGCCTTCCCTATCATTGTGGGGGGGCTTCGACCAAGACAGCTTGAAGAAGTCTCTGAGCAACTACCTCCAGCATATCACTTGTGGAACCGGAGCAGCCAACACACCTTACCGCTGTTATATCACCATCAAGAATACTTACCATGCCAATCCATGCACGCCCTTTGCTAAGTCCAATCTCCTGACTTTACTTCTACTCCCAGCATAGAGGTAGAGATTGAAGACCGTAGCACCAGCAGTGAGGACAAGGGAGGCAGAGGAGTGCTTACAGGACAGCTTTGCGTTGGTGGACTGGACAATTTTCAGGGGTTCATCTTTGAGTCTGAATGAATACATCGCAACTGTCACTGACTTTATTAAAACCTGTGTGGATGAGTGTGTGCCTATGAGAACATACTGGACATACCAAAAGCTGTGGATGAACCAGGAGATTCATAGTCTACTGAGGGCTAGGTCTGTGGCATTATAGACTGGTGAGCCAGAACTGTACAAGAAGTCCAGGTACGACCCATGGAAGGTTATCTACAAAGCAGAAGAACAATTTTGATTGAGGCTGGAGAACGAATCGGAAGCACGTCAACTTTGGCGGAGTTTGCTGGCCATTACTTCCTACAAAGCAAAACCTAGCATCATGAATGGTTGTGATACTTCAGTCCCTGATGAGCCCAACACCTTTTATGCACACTTTGAAAGGGAGAATAAAACTGTATCTGTTGTGAATCCCTGCAGCATTCGGTGACCCAGTGATATCTGTCTCAGAGGCCAATGTCAGGACATCTTTCAAGAGGTCGAACTGTCACAAGGTGTAAGGCCCTGATAGAATACCTGGTAGGGGTCTAAAAAACCTGTGCCAACCAACTGGCAGGAGTATTGAAGGACATCTACAGTCTCTCACTGCTGCAGTCCAAGGTTCCTACCTGCTTCAAAAGGGTGATAATCATACCAGTGCCTAAGAAGATCAGGGTGAACTGCCTCAGCAATTATCACCCAAAGGCAGTCACATCCACAGTGATGAAGTGTCTTGAGAGGTTAACCACAGCCAGAATCAGCTGTTGCCTAAACAAGAACCTGGACCCATTGCAATTTCCCTATCACCACAATTGGTCTGCAGCAGGTGTAATCTCACTGACTCTCCACATGGCCTTGAATCACCTGGACAATAGTAACACTTGATCAGGCTGCTGTTTATTGACCACAGCTCAGAGTTCATGCAGTCATACCATCAGGTCTAACCAAAAATCTCCAAAACTTGGGCCTCTGTACCTCCCTCTGCAATTAGGTCCTTGATTTCCTCACCGAGCGACCACAGAACGTGTGGATCGGAAATAACGTCTCCTTCTTGCTCTCCTCGCTGACAATCAATGCTGGTGCACCTCAAGGATGCATGTTTAGCCCACTGCTCTACTCTCTCCACACCTATGGCTATGTGGCCAGGCACAGCTCAAATGCCAACTATAAATTTGCCAACGACACAACTATTATTGGCAGAATTTCAGTTGGTGATGAGGAGGCGTATAAGAGCAAGATAGATCAGCTGGTTGAGTGGAGTCACTCAAAATCAGTAAGGCCAAGGAATTGATTATGGACTCCAGGAAGGGTAAGTCCTCATCAAAAGATCAAAAGTGGAAAAGGTGAGCAGTTTCAAGTCCCTGGCTGCCAACATCTCTGACGATCTATCTTGGGTCCAACATATTGATGCAATTACAAAAAAGGCGTGATAGGGGCTATATTTCATTAGAAATTTGCGGAGAACCGGTATGTCACCAAAGATACTTACAAATTTCTATAGATGTACCATGGAGAGCATTCTAACTGGCTGCATCACCGTCTGGTACAGAGGGACCACTGCACAGGATTGGAAAAAGCTGCAGAAAGTTGTAAACTCAGTCATCTCCATCATCTGCACTAGCCTCCCAGCATCAAGGACATCTTCAAAAGTGATGCCTCAAAAATGCAGCATCTGTCATTAAGGATCTCCATCACACAGGACATGCCTTCTTCTCATTGCTATCATCTAGAAGGAAGCACAGGGGCCTGATCGTTTTAGAAACAGCTAGCTTCTTTCCTTCCATCATCAGATATCTGAATGGACAGAGAATCCACAAATTGCACTACTTACTTAATTTATTTTTATACCTATGCTTATTATTGTATGCTTACTGTGTATTTATTGCATTGCACTGCTGTCATGAAAACAAATTTTACAACACAAGTTGATGATATGAAACCTGATTCTGATTGGATCCAAGACTACAAGTGTATTGGAGGTATCAAGGCTGCGGGTGTACCTGATTCAAGACTACGGTTATATTGGAGCCAAGAAGACAAGATACCTTCTCGATGGTCTCCTCAGCAAACACCTGCCACCATTATCAATCACTCAATCACATCACCTCTTAGCCATCTCGATTCTCATGAATGGAAGATGCTTGTTTCATCTTTGTGCCCTTGTAAATCACAAAGGAGAGTGCAGTGCAGTTACGTTTTAGCAGGAGAGGAATGTCTTAACAAACCTTAGGTGAACCCTCCTTTGTCATATACAAGGGAGCTGCTATGTTCTGTAACTCCAAAACTGGAATCTCATTGAAAGCAAAAAGATGAGAGCCCAGGAGAACTTGTCCTGGTTTCGCTTTTGCTTTAAGTGAGGCACACACATATCACATGGTAGCGACACGATGTATGCAATTTACTGATTGTTACATATAACCCATAATGAATTATTTAACTGAACAGAGAATGCTTAATCAAACAATATATTTACAATATTACACAAATACTACTGAAATATTAAATACACAATGGGAACCACTTAAAATATGCTTGTTATCAGAATCAGGTTTATTATCGCTGACATTTTCATGATATTGTTTTCCAGAAGCAGTACAGTGCGATATATTGAAAATGCCTCAATAATCAGGAGAGCTGGGTTGGAAGTACGCAGTGTCTCCTCATCTTGGTTTTAAAATGAGTGGAGATTTGATAGAAGTATACTAAATAACAACAGGTATAGTTCCTCTCTGCACCTTGCTTGGGCACAGGCAACAGCCTTGCCATTTCCTTTAGCATTTGTCTGCTTTTACGAGGCCGATTTGTAACACTCAACCTTCCATGAAAGCCAATGGAGCCGGTTGGATTTGAACCTGGGACCTCTTGTTCTGAAGTCCAGGTGTGAATACCACCACACCACCAGCAGAGACAAGAACATAGACAGGATAATTGCAAGCATGCTTTTCCCACTGAGTTTGGGTGAGGCTTGAACTAGAGCTCATAGTTTAAGGGTGAACGCTGAACTGTGTAAGGGGAACATGGGAGGGACCCTCTTCACTCAGAGGGTGCTGAGAAGTGGAGAGAGCTGCCAGTGGAAATGGTTATTAGGATTCCATTTCAACATTTAAGAGAAATTTGGATAGGTAAATGGATGGAATTGAATTGAATTGACTTTATTTCTTACGTCCTTCACGTACGTGAGGAGTAAAAATCTTTACATTACATCTCCATCTAACTGTGCAATCACAGTAATTTATAATAAATAGAACAGTCAATGTAATATAGAGTACAGTCAAATCAGCATGAATTAACCAGTCTGATGGCCTGGTGGAAGAAGCTGTCCCGGAGCCTGTTGGTCCTGGCTTTTATGCTGCGGTACCGTTTCCCGGATGGTAGCAGCTGGAATAGATTATGGTTGGGATGATTTGGGTCTCCAATGATCCTCTGGCCCCTTTTTACACACCTGTCCTTGTAAATGCCCTGAATCATGGGAAGTTCACAACTACAGATATGCTGGACTGTCCGCACCACTCCCTGCAGGGTATGGAGGGCTATGGTCCAAGTATAAGTCAACGGGTCTAGACAGATTAATAGTTTAGCACGGACTAGATGGGCTGAAGGGCCTATTTCTGTGCTGGTGGTGTTATATGACTGTAACTTTAAAGGAATGTCCCTTTTTTCTGAGACTGTGCCCTCGGATTTTCAACTCTCCTACTGATGGTAACATCCCCTCCACATCCACACTGTCCAAGACCTTCAGCATCTGTCTAGTCAGTTTCAATGCGATTCCTCCCGTTATCCATCAGGTACAAGCCCAGAGGCATCAGACACTAGTCATATGTTATCCTTTCATTCCCAGAATCTTTCCTATGAACTTCCTCTGGACTCTCTCCAGGGTCAGCGCGTGCTTCCTCAGATGTTATGGAGGAAGTTCACTGAGGCTAAAAGTGCCAAAGTTCAAAGTATATTTATTATCAAAGAATGTATAAATTATACAACCTTGGGATTTGTCTGCTTACAGGCAGCCACAATACAAGAAATCTGAAAGAACCCAATTTAAAAAAAGCTAACACTTTATGTGCAGAGAGAAAAAAACAACACAAATCGTGCAAGCAATAAAGGCAAGCCTCAACATTCAGAATGAGAGTGAGTCCATAGACCCGAAGCCCAGAGCAACCTCGGCCTCAGTTCTTCACACGGCGGGGGCAAAGCATTGCAAAGCTCGCAGACACAAAGCCTGAGCAGGATGTAGCCTTGACCTCTGCGCTGGGTCTGATCACCGGGTCATCTCCCGCTCTACGACCCAGTTCCCCCCCAACCCCACCCCACATCGATACACTTTGGGCCTGAACTTAAGCCGCATTCTGACCCATACCCAACCTTTCCAAATCAGCACAGCTCTGAAATTGATTCAGTGTTTTAGGTGGACTGGCTCTGAAACTCAGCTTACCCAGTACGGGGAAGTACAATACGGTGAAAGACATAGCTCAACAGAATAAAAGAGTTTCAAATTATGAAAAGGTGCATATGGCTGAGAGAATCGAAACGTGCCCAGCAGTTGAGTTGACAATATCGGGTAGACCATAGACACAGAATGAACATGAGAAATGAGGGGGAGTGTAACCTTCTTGCACTCATAGCTGGAAGCTGTGGGCCCCAAGGTCAATTTAGAACAAGAGGCAGTATCATACACCTGGACAGCTCTGTGTGCCTGAATAGCAATATTTAAGTGTGTGTGTGTGTGTGTGTGTGTGTGTGGGGGGGGGGGGGGGGGTTAGCGGCTCTGTACTACAGGTAACTGGGTAGGATGAGTATTTCCAAGCATCCATCTATCAATCTATCCATCTATCTATTTATCTATCTATCTATCCTATACATTTGGAGGTACAGCATGGAACAGGCCTAATTTAATCCTAGCATCATCAAGGACAATTTACAATAACCAATTAACCGACCAACTGGTACGTCTTCGGACTGTGGGAGAAAACCAGAGCACCTGGAGGAAACCCATGCAGTACTGATGAGGGAAGAATTGGAATTGGTTTGTTATTGTCACATGGACTGAGAGGCAGTGAGAAGCTTGTCGCGCATACTGTTCATACAGATCAAATAGTTGCACGGTGTATTGAGGTAGAACAGGATAAAAAAACAACAGCAATGCAGAATGAAGTGTAACAGGTACAGAGAAATGTTAAGTCAGAAGGCCATAACGAGGTTGATCATGATGTTGAGAGTCCATGTTATTGTACAAGATGTCTGTTCAACGGTTTTATACCAGAGGAATGCAAGGTGTCTTTAGGCCTGGTGGTGCATCTCCAGAGTTAAATAGAGTCAGTACATAAGCTGTGGGCAGGATTAGCCGGGTAGCTATTTGGTTTTCTGTCCTCTTCTCTGCTTTCCGTGGACCAAAGAGATTGTCCCATGTCTATTTTCCAGAGATTTCCATGGCAGGCTGTGCAGACTTCTGCACATCCCACACCCGGGCTGGCACGGCGGACGAGCAGAGGTACGGGGTCCGTTCCTACCTCCACCTGTTCTACGAGGACTGCACTGGATCGGTCCTGGAGGATGAAGACCCCGTGGGGTCAGGGGCAGAGCGCTCGCACAGTAACTGGCGCTCTGCCCTCTGGAAGGTAAGCATTCTGGAACAACAGAAGACTGGGCGACTGGCAGGAGGCCAAGAATAGGAAGAAAGGAGGGTTTTACTGAGTTCAGTAGTTGGTACATATTGGAGTCCATTATTAATTGAAATGAATTGAACTTCATTTTATTGTCATTTAGAAACCACAACTGCAATGCAGTTAAAAAATGAAACTGTGTTCCTCCAGAATGATATCACAAAAGCACACGACAAAACAGACTACACCAGAAAATCGACATAACGTTTGGCAATCCCCAAATCCAGAGTCCGGAGAGGCTGCTGTGTATTAATATCACGCTACCATCTTAGCACGTTCCCCGGAAAGGAGCTCCAAATCCACCAGACAAAACAAGACTACCCAGTCACACCAAGTCAGGAGACCAACTCTACCACCCAAAAAACCAAAAAATAAAGCTACAAGACCTACACAAAACCATATAGTTGCATATAGTTATTGCTAACGTATAGTTACAACAGTGCAAACAATACCATAATTAATTTAAAAAAAGATAGACCATGGGCACAGTAAAAAAGTTAAACATGAAGTTTGGGGGTACTTGGAGGCACATGATAAAATAGACCAAGGTCAGCATGGTTTCCTTAAGGGGATATCTTGCTTGACAAATCTGTTGGAATTATTTGAGGAACCAACAGGCCAGATAGTTAGACAAAGGAGCGTCAGAGGATGTTGGTCACTTGGATTTTCAGAAGGGCTTTGACAGGCTTCTGAATAAGATGCAGTAAGAGCCCATGGTGTTATAGGGTAAGATACTAGCATAGATAGAAGATTGACATCCTGGCAGGAGGCAAAGAGTGGGAATAAAGGGAATAAAGAGCCTTTGCTGCCGGTGACTAGTGGTGTTCCACAGGGGCTGGTGTTGGTACCGCTTCCTTCTACATCATATGTCATTGATTTGAATGATGGAATTGATGGCTTTGTGGCTCGGTTTCTGAAGCTAATTCACCATGCAGGTGAAAAGGGATGTGGGAGTACTCGTGCAGAATTAACTTCCAGTTTGGGTTGGTAGAGACAAGGGTAAATGCGGTGCTAGCATTCATTTCAGGAGGACCAGAATATAAAAGCAGGGGTGTAATGCAGAAGCTTTACAAAGCACTGGTCAGACAACACGAACTATTGTGAGCAGTTCTGGGCTCCATATCTAAGACAGGATGTACTGGTATTGGAGAAGGTACAGACGAGGTTTCCAGAAGCTGACATGCCAATGAAAGGGTTAACACGTGAGGAGCTTTGGATGGTTCAGAGCTGTATTCACTAAGTTTAGAACGAGGGGGTAATCTCATTGAAACTTACCCAGTACTGAAAGGCCTAGATAATGTTGAATGTGGAGAGGGTATTTCCAATAGTGGGGGAGTCCAGGGCCAAAGGGCAGAGCCTCAGAATAGGATAGAATTGAAGAGGAATTTCTTTAGCCAGAGGTGTTATGTTTTGTAACTTCAAAACATTAAATTAATTCAAAGAAAGCATGGGGAGTCTGAAATGCAAGTGTAACTTGCAGTTTACTTTAAGCGAGACACCGCATTATCACATGGTAGCATGATAGTGCGGTGTCTCGCTTAAAGTACCCTCGCATGATGGTGTATGCTATTAATGTATTTTTATGTATAACCAGTAATTAATTATTTAAAGGATCAAGAATACTTAATCGAACAATATATACAAGATTACTGAAATGTTATTGAAATATTAAATACATAACAGTCCCTTCTTAGCTATAAACTCCAACTCAATATACAATGCATCTCAACTATATTATTATACAGTATATTATATAGTGCAGCTACAATATACAGCCATCCACATCAGCATAAATGTTAAATTGTCCCATTTAGGCTGAATGATTTCATTGCTTTGGAGACTTTCTTTCTTTTGTGGGATAAAGACCTTCTTGAGGAGGGGGATCACTCTGCTTGGCAGGTGAGACTTGTGGCTGGGAAAATGATCTCAGGTTCTGATGCCTCCTCTGTGGTGGTTGTAGGAGTTGACTCAGAGATGGCAGGAAATGGTTCTGACAGCTCTGGACGCCTTTCTTCTCCTTTTCTCTCTGGATCTACTTTGATCCCTTTCTTTTTCTCTCTCATGTTCCTTCTTTAACTCTTCGTCTAGTGTGTGCATCTTGATCTTGGGAAGGTACATTTAGTAGTGCACTAGAGTATTTGCTTATTAATCCTTCTATTGCTCCCTTTACAATCTGATTTCTCCTCTTGGTTTCCTCATCCACAACATCCTCTGATGAATCCTCAGTTTTCATGTCTCTATTGACTCCTTTTTTTGACCTACCATTCATACAGCTGGGCTTTGGTCTTTGCATCTACTTTTACAAGCAGCTTTTTATCTACCACGTGAAGTTCATGCAATAACCTGAGTGCACACAGAACAGATTCTGGTTCATTATACTAACAAAAGCCAAATACTTGCAACTTTCCTGAAGCTCCTTGAACTTTCTTCCAGCTTAAAACCGAGCCATATTTCGCAAGTAACTGCCTGATTAACATATCAGAAGCTTTCTCAGATGTGTTACCTACAAAAACTGTTGTAGTCGGACCACTGCTGTCATCACCTTCACAATTCCTCTTTGCAGCCCAGTTCTTCCTTGGGTCCAATATGCTTTCCAACCCATTGGCACCAACACCTGTTTGTCTTCTGTTGGGCAATGGTTCATCGTGTTCAGTATGGAGACAGGTACGGCAACATCCAGTAGCTTCCTTAATTAATTTTCAGGTGACTTTAATGTAGGGGGTGTGACGTGCAAATAGTGGATGGACGTCCAGTCAAGCTGTGGTAGTCTCAGCCAATCACACCTTCATAATGATGGTGCTTCTGGTTTTATCACATACAAGCCCAATGTGGCTTGTTGGTTGTTGTATTTCACAGTTACAGATGTCATTCCCACAGGAGTCATCTTTCTCAAGTATAAATTCTTAGTTGGATATCTAAAGGCTTCAGTTTACTATCTGTGAAATGCCATTCAAACTCTTTTTATGGAAAGATTGAACAGCTGAACCAGTGTCCAATTCCATTTTAATAAATTTGCTGTTCACTTCTGGTGTAAGCCATATTACTTGTCCATTGTTAGTTTTCACACTCTAAATCTCAAAGCCACACAGTCCTGTGTCACTCTCATCATTATCAGATTTTTCATCAACAGTGTGCAGGTAAGTGCTCTTTCTGAAACTCCAACTTGTACTGTTATCATTTTTGCTTCCCTGTGCAGACCGTTTGTTTTTGTCTCAATGTTTTCTACTTCCTTGCATTTTCTACAAGTTTCACCTTTAAATCTGCATTTGTTTGGGGTATGTGAGCCCCGGCCACAATGGTGACACAATTTGTTCGGCCAGGCTGGTTTCTGTTTAGATGATGCAATTTTGTTCACACTGACTTTCATTCCTAACTGCAACTCAATTCTGTCTCTGTCTGCTGTTTCCATTGAAACCACAATTTTGATTACTCTTCTGAATGTAAGCTGAGTTTCAATTAGGAGCTGTTTTTGAATGCTTTCTTTTAAGATTCCACAGACTAAACAATCTCTCAGTGTATCATTAAGACCATTATACTTCAATTCAGCCACGTATGCTGAAATGGACTGCCTTCTTTTTGATTCTGCTTATGAAACCAACAGTGGCTCTGCCTCCCAGTCTTCCTGCATCACTTTTACAAGAACACGAAAGCTCATTTCTGATGGTTTGGTTGGAGCAGTCAGACTTCGAAGCAAACTGTAAGCCTTTAAACCCAATGCACTTAACAAAACCAGCACTCGCTTCTATGGCTATTTCATTTGCTTCAAAATACTGTTCCAGTAGCTCAGTATACATGAGCCAATTACCCGATGTGTCATCAAACTCATCAATCTTTCCAATGTACCCAGCCATTTCTTTTTTTTTAACGATTATTTTCACCTGGTACTCACAGCTTATGCACTCTGAATTCTTACGTTTACTGCCTTATAAAAACCTCAGTCGTGTCCTCCCTTCTGAAGAGCTTGTGCAGGTTGCCTTTATCTTTATCAACAGTCTCTCCATGTGCTGGGCTGCCTTTTTCACTTACCAATGCTCCCGCTGCCTTTTATTTCACTTTGAACTTCTCACTCCGTTTTAACTGATCGGTAGCCGTGTCAGGTTCGTTTTAAAAATACCTCGTCAGCAATGTTATGTTTTGAAAAATCAAAACATTAAATCAATTCAAAGAAAACACAGGGAGTCTGAAATTCAAGTGTAACTCAAGTTTACTTTAAGCAAAACGCACACGTATCACGTGGTAGTGTGATGACGTATACAATAGATGTATTTATATGTATAAACTAATTAATTACTCAAACAAACAAGAATATTTAATCAAACTATATATATATAAAAATATATATATACACACACACAATTACTCAAATGTTACTGAAATATTAAATACACAACAAGAGGGTGGTGAATTAATGGGTATATTTACTTTATTGTCACCAAACAATTGATATTAGAGCGTACAATCATCACAGTGATATTTGACTCCTGATGAAGGGTTTCAGCCCGAAACATCATCACTACCTCCTCCCATAGATGCTGTCTGGCCTTCTGAGTTCTGCCAGCATTTTGTGTTTTTATTTTACAGTGATATTTGATTCTGCACTTCGCACTCCCTGAATTACAAATCAAAGTAAATATAATAAAAATTTGAATTATAAATCATAATTAGAAAATAGAAAAGGGAAAGTAAGGTAGTGCAAGTCAGGTCCGGATATTTGGAAGGTACGGCCCAGATCCGGGTCAGAATCTCTTCAGTAGTTTTATCACAGTTGGAAAGAAGCTGTTCCCAAATCTGGCCGTACGAATCTTCAGGAAAGTAGAGTTTGATGGGTTCTTGATTTAGTAAGGGTGACAAAGAATATGGGGAGCAGGCAAGAGAATGGGATTGAGAGGGAAAATAAATCAATGATAATCAAATGGTGGAAGAGATTTGACGGGTCGAAGGGCTTAACTCTACTCCTGAATCCCACAGTTTTATTGCCACCACAAATCTATTCCTGTGAACAACACCTCCACCAACATGAAATGTCCCCAAGGCACTTGGCAAAATTTAACATTCGGTGAGATTTTGGACAGGCAACTAAGAGCTTGTTCAAATACAGGATACTGGAGGAACTCAGCAGGTCAGGCAGATCTGTGGAGGGAAATGGAGAGTCAATGTTTAGGGTCGGGACCCTTCATCTGTACATCCACTGCGTTCCCCACAAGTTCACTTTTGACTCCAGATGACAGCATCTGCAGTGTCTCCAGTTTGTTCCAACAGACAGTTTCAAGGAACAAGTGTAATTCTCTGTATTATTATTGTCACAGATGTGTCAAAATACAATGAAAAACTTTTGTTTGCATGCCATCTCGACAAATCACTCCATACATGCGAGGTTCTTAATAAAGTGGCCATGAAGTGTATATCTCTTCTGTTCTGTTATTATTGCATAGCCATGGGTGATTGTTTCAATAAGCGGAGGTTGGAAATTCCTTCCCATTCTAGTCAGCTTTTCATTAAGATGGGCCCTTCAGCCCATCTTTTCCATACTGAACAAGGTGCTGGTCCCAATTTCCTTGCATCTGGCCCATAATCCCTTCTTAAACTTTCCTATCCAAAGCAACACGCACACAAAACGCTGGAGGAACTCAGCAGGTCAGGCAGCATCTGTGGAGGAGAACAAGCAGTTGACATTTCAGGCTGAGACCTTTCATCGGACCTGGGAAGGAAGTGGGGGGGGGGGTAAGAAGCCAGAACAGGAAGATTGGCAAAGGAAGGAGTGCAAGCTGGCAGTTGATGGGGTAAGTGGGAATTGGTGTGTGATGAGGTAAGAATCGGGGAGATGATAGGTGAAAGAGACAAAGAAGGAATCTGATAGGAGGGGATAATGGCCCATGGAAAGAAGGGATGGAAGAGGGAGGCGATGGGTAGGCGAGGAGAGTAGAAGATGAGAGAGGGGGACCATAATGAGGAATGGAGAAAGAGAGAAGTGGGGGGGGGAAAGGAGAAATTAACAGAATTTGGAGAAATTGACGCTCATGCCAACAGGTTGGAGGCTACCCAGACAGATTAGGAGGTGTTGCTCCTCCAACCTGAGTATTGTCTCATTCTGTCCTTGGCTCAAGATTCTCAGCCCAAAACTTCAACAGTTTATTCTCCTCTGTAAATTCTGCCTGACTGGTGAGTTCCTCCAGCGACTGTTTATTCCCCTCCGTAGGTGCTGCCTGACTGGTGAGTTCCTCCAGCGACTGTTTATTCCCCTCCGTAGGTGCTGCCTGACTGGTGAGTTCCTCCAGCGACTGTTTATTCCCCTCCGTAGGTGCTGCCTGATTTGCCGAGTTCCTCCAGCATTTTCTGTCTGTTACTCTGGGTTCCCAGTAGCTGCAAAATCTCTTGTATTTAAGTGCAGTCGGGTGTTAATTCTTTTATGAGATGAAATTCCCATAAATTCAATCATTTAATGAGATACACACTGAACTGATTTGTATTTATTGATTGAGGTACAGCATGGAATGGGCCATTCCAGCCCGTAAAGGTCGCGCCACCCAGCAACCCCAATTTAACCCTAACCCAAGCACAGGACAATTTACAACGACCAATTAACGTGCCATTACGTTTTTTGGCCTGCAGGAGAAAACCTAGAGCAACCTGGAGGAAACACACGTGTTCACAGGGAGAACGTAGTAACTCCTCCCAGGCAGCAGAGGAATTGAACCCGTGTCGCCTGTACTGTAGCTGCCACGCTACCGAGCCGTCCCATCACCTAAATCAACTTTCAATGGCTCGACAACTCATGCTCCCGGTGTTATTTGTTTATTTTGTATCTCTGCATTTTACTTTCTTACGCCCATTGGTTGCTTGTAGATTTCCATCGATTATTGTAGTTCTTCGTTACAGTACAAATGCCTGCAAGAAAAGGAATCTCAGGGTGGTACTGGTAGTCTGATAACAACTTTATTTTGAAATTCAAACTTTGATGTTATCCCACATGGAGCAGTTCCTTTCTATTGAGAGAGTTGCTGGGGGTGGGAGGGGGAGTTGGCTTCTTGCGGGCAAGAGAACTCTATAAACCTTTGAAAATGTGAATCAAACTGTAACCTGTTCAAGGACAGTCTTAGCAGCAGCAGATCTATAAGTGCCAGTCTTCCACAGGGGAAAGTGCATTTAGAAATGGCCCCTGGTGCAGACGCACAATGCTTTCTGATGACTCATCTCAGTGGATAGATTCGACTCTTGCTGAATCAAATATCAGCACAGCTCCCACTAAAAAAAAGGCTGACTTGAGTCATCCACACGTACAAACATTGCATCTTTTGAATGCCTTGAGCGTAACAGTATGCCTCAAGATGATCCGCAGGAGCATAATCAATCACATAACTGTCTTATGATGTTCCGATCCACAAGAAGAGATGCTGTAACAGGAGGTATTACACTTTGTGAAGGAGCTGGGTACTGTGAAGCAAAGTGAAGTTTGGGAATGAATTCTGTTCCATTGGCGTTTGACAGACCCAACAATGACTTGCGTAGTTGGAGTGATTTCCAGGGCAAGCAAAGGGTCAGGCTCACAGAGAGGCAGGTATCTCTGAGTTCTGCATTCCGGAGAGGAGGGGTAGGGGATGGGAGGAGGGAGGCAAATGACCACTGAGGAATTTGCAAACATAACTGAGAAGTTTGTTATTAAGCCCTCGTGGGTCTGTTTGTACATCATAAATTGGGGGACCGCTTCATCGAGCGCCTCCGATCCAACAGTCAAAAGCAGAACTTCCCAGTGAAGATTTGTGGCAAATATAACTATATGAAATATATGTATAGTATCAGAAATACAGATTGTGGAAATGTTTGTTTGATGATGAACTTCAATAAAAAATAAATTACAAAAATAACATTATAATTCCCAATCCCATTCCCATTCTGATATGTCGGTCCCTGGCCTCCTCTTATCCCAAGATTGGAGGTGGAGGAACAACACCTGATCTTCTATCTCGGTAGCCTCCAACCTGATGGCATGAACATCGATTTCTCCTTCCAGTTAAAAAATGTTTCCCTCACCATCCCTTCTTATTCTATGCCCCACTCTAGCCTCTTACCTCTTCTCACCTGCCTATCACCTCCCCCTGGGTCCCCTCCTCCTTCTCCTTTCTCTTCTCCTATCAGATTCCTTCCTCTCCAGCCCTTTACCTTTCCCACCACCTGGCTTCACCCATCACCTTCCAGCTATCCCCCTTCCCCAACCCCCACCTTTATATTCTGGCGTCTTCCCCCTTCCTTTCCAGACCTGAAGAAGGGTCTCAGCCTGAAATGTCGATGGTTTATTCATCTCCATAGTTGCTGCCTGACCTACTGAATTCTTCCAAACTCTTGTGCATGTTGCTTTGGTTTTGTTTTATCTGATTTTGGTTTTTGATTCTAATTGTCACGTGTATGGCATGTATGGCGAAAAGCTCGTCTTGGGTACCGTTCCCACAGATCAAATCATTACACAGTGCATTGAGCTAGAACAAGGTAAATAATTTAATTAATTAATTAGATAGATAGACAGATAATTAAATAGATAACAAATAAAAAATATAAAAATAATAGATAGAACAGGGTAAAACAATAACAATGCAGAATAAAGTGTAAAACTTACAGAGAAGGTGCAGTACAGGTAAAGAATAAGATGCGAGATCCTAACGAGGTAGATTGTGAGGCCCCGAATCCATCAAGAGTGTGATAATATCAGGTAGAAGCTCTCCTCGAGCCTGGTGGTATGTGCTTTCAGGGTTTTGTATCTTCTGCCCGAAGGGAGCGTGGGGAAGAGAGGAAGTCTGGAGTGGTTGTGCTTCTTTGATAATGCTGGGAGATAGATTCCATAGAGACGAGGCTGCTTCCTGTGATGTGTCCACAACCCTCGGTAGTTTCTTGCGATCACGTGTAAGTAGTTGCCATGCCGAGCCAGCCAGAATGCTTCCAATGGTGCATGGATAAGAATTGGTAGGGCCTACAGGGGCATGCTGAATTTCTTTAGCCTCCTGAGGAAGTATGGGTGTTGGTGAGCTTTCTTAGCTGTGACCTGACTATTGAGGGTGGCAGAGTGGGAGGGGTGAATCCCTGATGTCCTGGCAATTAGAAATGCTCTCCCATAGGGCGAGAAGCTAGTGAAATTGCTCCATTCCTCGGATGGGCAAAACCAGAATCAGGAGGTAGATCAACATTGTTCCCCTTGTTGTGTTGCAGGTAGGCCTGTCAGCAGGGACCATCCTCTTCCTCGTCGGCATGGCAACCGTCACCACTGGATACCTGGTACCCCCGAAGATCGAAGGCATTGGAGAAGATGACTTCCTCGTGGTAGACAAGCGGGCTGTCGAGTACAATGAGGCCCTCGAGGTCAGCAAGCTGGTCGGCGCCATTCTCTTCAGCGTGGGCGGCACGGCGATAGCGGCATGCGTCCTGGTCCTGACCATCTCCAGGCACGTCCCCAGAGATGAGGAGAGACAGTTTTCCCCCATCCTGAAGGAAGGACCACAGCACAGACAACACAAAGCGGTTGTAAAGACTGGGTCGCCGGGGAGCGCCCATATCCCCGTTGGCTTTACTCGGGTACAAAGTGTGCAGCCCAAGACAGGAACATGAGGGGGCACATCCAAGCCCTTCTGTAACTGGTCATCCCTGTAATAGCTGAGGCCCTCACCAAATGACCACATTTCCACACAGTGACTTCAAGCAGGGTTTCTTTATAAACGTTGGACCCCAGTGTTTTTCCCTCCACCCTGCTTTTCATAGACCCAGAGATACTCCAATGCAGTGCCCAACATTATCAAGTCTGCTGTGGCAGTGTTAGACTTCTTCTGCCTTTTTGTGCCCTTTGACCTCTTTCACCCCACCATTGCTTCCCTTGCTTACACTGGACAAAGACCCAAGTCCTGCGATTTCTGTCCTACTCTCTACCTCCTTTAATGTGCCCCTCAAACCCTACCTCTGACTAAGCCTTCAGTCACCTGGACTATCATGGGAGTCAGTTCTTTTCCCCATCTTTCCTTACAAGGAGGAAAGGTATTTCGGCCCATTGATTCTGTACTGGCTCTAGGATAATCCCATTCTGCTACTAATTTTCCCTTAAATCTATTCGTCCCTCATTACAATCAATACCACCCCAGACTCTGCCCATCAGCCATACACTAGGACAGGGTTCCCAACCCTTTTTATGCATGGACCCCTTCAAATTAACCAAGGGGCCTGTTCACCCCACGTTGGGAACCGCTGCCATAGGGGGAGCCTGACCAATTAATCTAATAACCTACCAACATGATGTCTTTGAAATGTGGGAGGAGATCAGAGCACCTTGAGGAAACCCACACGGACTAAGGGAGAACATGCAAGTTCCATACAGACCACCCCATAGACACCCAGATGCATCTGGAGATTCATTTCTGTCTCCAGCAGACAACTGTGTGGGGTTACCACCTTTCATCTGCATGCTGTCTCTTGGAGCTGTCGTTAGTGTAAACATTGTAAGTTATTCACAGGACATGGATATCACAGGGAAGGCTGGAATTTCTTACCCTTCCTTGATTGCCATTGAACTGTCTCCTGCATATCCATTTTGGAGCCAATACCTTCTCCCAAAGGCCTCAATGAAACCAAAATTTTAGACCATGAAATATAGGAGCAGTATGAGGCTATTCAGCCCATCAACTCTGCTTCACCCTGGCTGTTTTTGTTTCAACTCTGTTCTCCCGCCACCCTTAACTCTCTTACCAATCAAGAACCTATCAGTCTCTGCCTTAAGCACACCCAGTAACTTGGCCTTCTCAGCCATCTGTGGCAACAAATTCATCACCCTCTGTCTTAAGAAATTCTTCCTCATCTCTGTTCTAAAGTTGGGGGGGGGGGGTCCATTTATTCTGAGGCTGTACCCTTGGAAATTAGTTCATAAATCAATTTTCATTAACGTAAACAACACCTTTAGTAACTAATGTGAAGCGAAACCTTTAACTATTAAAACAGTCGGAGAAGTGTTAATCACTAAGTGACAGGGAACAGCAGGAGAACGGGGTTGAGACAGAAAATAAATCAGCCACGTTCAACTGGTGGAACAGATTTGATAGGCCAAATGTCTGGAATCTGCCTTTTTGTTCTACGGACACAGTTTCTGATGGAAACACCCTCTCCACATCCAGTCCATAATAACAATTTAACAATAACCTGAAGTTTCCACAGTAGCCTTTTAAATTCCAGATCTACTTTATAAATAGAATTTCAATTTTCATCTGCTGTGCTGGGATTTGAACTCAGATACCCGAGTCCATTCACCCAGCCCCGTTCACTACAAGCCAAATAACGAGACTACAGTGTATCGCATGACCTGTTCCACAAGGGCTGTGGTTATGTCCTCCTAAGGTGTAGTGTTCTGATCACGATGGACTCCACCTTCATCCCAAAACTGTTTTGTCACCACCTCATGAGATACAAGGAAAGAAAATATGTAAATAAAGAACCACATCACTACCCACTGCAGGCACAGAGTGTTTGTGAGCATTTACTGATTCTCTTTCCACTCGCGTGGCATTTATACTGAGGTGCAGTGAAAAGCTTTGATTTGCCTGCCATTTCCAGTTCTTCTCCGCTTCGGATTGCTGTTATTCAAACAGGGGTTGATGGGGGGGGGGGCCGGAGGGTATCAAAAGAGTTAATGCAAGCAGGCTTTTCCCCGCGAGGCTGGGTTAGACTAGAACTAAAGGTCATGGGTAAAGGGTGAAAGGTTAAGAGGCACCTGAGCGCTAACTTCTTCATTCAAAGGGTGGTGCGAGTGTTGAATGAACTGCCAGTGGAAGTGGTGGGTGTGAATCAGAACCAGGTTTATTGTCACCGGCATGTGACGTGAAATTTGTTAACTTAGCAGCAGCAGTTCAATGATATACATAATCTAGCAGAGAGAGAAAGAAAATAATAAAAATAAAATAATAAATAGACAAGTAAATCAATTACATATATTGAATAGGTTTTTTAAAAATGTGCAAAAAACAGAAATACTGTGTATTAAAAAAATGAGGTAGTGTCCAAAGCTTCAATGTCCATTTAGGAATCGGATGGCAGAGGGGAAGAAGCTGTTCCTGAATCACTGAGTGTGTGCTTTCAGGCTTCTGTACCTCCTACCTGATGGTAACAGTGAGAAAAGGGCATGCCCTGGGTGCTGGAGGTCCTTAATAATGGACGCTGCCTTTCTGAGACACCGCTCCCTAAAGATGTCCTGGGTACTTTGTAGGCTAGTACCCAAGATGGAGCTGACTAGATTTACAACCTTCTGCAGTTTCTTTCGGTCCTGTGCAGTAGCCCCTCCATACCAGACAGTGATGCAGCCTGTCAGAATGCTCCCACGGTACAACTATAGAAGTTTTTGGATAGGAATGTGGATGAGTGGAGTAAGGGGGAGCTCAATGGGGACTAGGCAGAATAACGGTTTGGCACGGACTGGATGGGCCAAAGGGCCTGTTTCTCAGCTATAGTGTTCTTTCACTATAAAGGTACAGAATATGGAACTGAATGGTTTGGATGGGAAACATTCACTCTGTTTCTTTTTCCACAGATGCTGCCTGAGTTGCCATGTGTTTCCATCACTTTGTTGTTTTGTTCTCCACAACAGCCAGCATGTAACTAGCAGATGATCCATTGCACTTAGCTAAATATTGGTCCAAACACCAGAACGTGAATTCATCCCCTGACCCCATCCTTCATGTACCCCTCAGAGCATCCCTTAACAGGAAAAGATTCAGGGTTCAAGTTTGTTTAATGTCATTTCCAATGCACAAGTGTAAAGGAGAATAAAATAATTGTTACTCCGGATCTGATGCAGCACAAAAAACACAATGAGATAAAGGACAATAAAAAAAAACACAATAAATATAAATACATTGGATAGAGTATATAAATAGATGGATTGTATGTCTAAAGTGACACTAGGCCCAGGAGTGTCTGTACATAAGGTGACAGACAGGAGAAGATTGAACAAGTTAGGTCTTTATTCTTTGGAGCGTAGAAGGTTGAGGGGGGACTTGATAGAGGTATTTAAAACTATGAGGGGGATAGATAGAGTTGACATGGATAGGCTTTTTCCATTGAGAGTAGGGAAGATTCAAACAAGAGAATGTGAGTTGAGAGTTAGGGGGCACTTCTTCACACAATGGTAGCTGTGTGGAGCGAGCGTCCAGTAGAAGTGGTAGAGGCAGGTTTGATAGTCATTTAAAAAAAACTTGGATAGGTTGGACAGGAAGGGAATGGAGGGTTATGGGCTGAGTGAGGGCCAGTGGGACTAGGTGAGGGTAAGAGTTCGGCACGGACTAGAAGGGCCAACATGGCCTGTTATCCATGCTGTAATTGTTATATGGTTAAATGATAAAATTGTGGTGGGGGTGTGGAAGGGTGGGTTAGTGGGTGGAGATATTGATCAATCTTACTGCTTGGGGCAAGTAACTGTTTTTGAGACTGGTGGTCCCGGCATGGTTTTTATGTAGCCTCCTCGCTGATGGGTGGGACAAGCAGTTCATGAGATCCTTCATGATGTTACTGGCCCTTCTCCGGACTTTCTGTATATACAGTATGTCCTTGATGGTGGGTAGGCTGGTGCCGGTGGCGCAGTTTGCACACCCGTTGTAGAGCCTTCCTGCCGGTGGCGCAGTTTGCACACCCGTTGTAGAGCCTTCCTGCCGGTGGCGCAGTTTGCACACCACGCAGGGTTAGAATTGTTAGAATGTCCGTAGAATAAGGTGAGTCCGCCGTGGATGTGCAAACTCCAGCTTTCTTCATCCTCCGGGAAGGCAGACATCATCTAGGGCACGCTGTCAAGAAACTCAACGAATTGAATGGATCTTTTCTTTACCAAGAACAACTCACTGAAAGAAATGCTCGACTTTGAAGTTACCCTGGAGTCTTTCTAACTTCAGAGACAGAAACTTCAGTTGCAGTAATCATGCATGAACACTGGGTGGCAGTACATCCCCATCGTCTGTCCCATCACGTCCTCTCCACCGTTTTACAATCTGCAGTCCCAGAGCAGGCGAACAAAAGGAGGGACAACCTGACGAGTTTTCATCAACAATAATAATAAATAATTTACAAGATTCGGTCTGCAGGTGCTGGAATCTGGAGAAACAGACAATCCGCTGGAGGAACTCAGGGGGGCCAGCACCGTCTGTGGGTGGAACGGAATTGACGACGTTTCAGAACAAAATCCTAGACTAGGGTTCAGATTTAGGAATTACAGCCCAAGTGCGCACAATTTCTGCACACTGCCTATTACCTGTTTGTGCCGTGGTGAGCTGACTATGACTATACGCTGTACGAATGAGCTCCCATCATATTGCAAAAGTCCAAGGTAGCTGCATATTTTGTTCCAGCAAACACCAGACTAGTTTCTCTCACTCTCTCGCGCGCTCTCTTACTTTCTCCTTCTGACTCCATCTCTCTCTATGTCTGTCTCTTTCTTTCCCTCCTCCTCACTCTCTCTGCCTGTCTCTCTCTCTCTCCCCCCCCCCCCCCACTCCCTCCAATTTTAGTAAATAATCGTTCTTTATCAGTTTCATGTTTCTACTGCCATTCATTTCGATACAGTGGAGGTGTGAACATAAAATGGAGTGATATTGAAAACCATAGAACAATTACAGCACGGAAACAGGCCATCTCGGCCCTTCTAGTCCGTGCCGAACGCTTACTCTCACCTAGTCCCACCTACCTGCACTCAGCCCATAACCCTCCATTCCTTTCCTGTCCATATACCTATCCATTTTTTTTTAAATGACAATACCGAACCTGCCTCTACCACTTCTACTGGAAGCTCATTCCACACAGCTACCACTCTGAGTAAAGAAGTTCCCCCTCGTGTTGCCCCTAAACTTTTGCCCCTTCACTCTCAACTCATGTCCTCTTGTTTGAATCTCCCCTACTCTCAATGGAAAAAGCCTATCCACGTCAACTCTATCTATCCCCCTCATAATTTTAAATACCTCTATCAAGTCCTCTCTCAACCCTCTATGCTCCAAAGAGTAAAGACCTAACTTGTTCAACCTTTCTCTGTAACTTAGGTGCTGAAACCCAGATAACATTCTAGTAAATCTCCTCAGCACTCTATTTTGTTGATGAAATGTTTGTCATTTGTGTATTTTCTGACCCCAGGTGTGTCATAAGGTAAGCATTGAGAGCAGACCCAAATGCAAGACAGACACTGAAGGACCAGGTGTGTCAGAAAGCAAGGGAAGTGGGGGAGAGACAACACTGGGCAAGACACAGGGCCTGGGCTAGGACTAGACCAGGAAATAGGGACCTGGATGAGGAACTAGGAACCTAGACAAGGACCAAGCCAGAAACTGGACAGGGACCTGGAACCTGGGTCTTGACTCGGGCTTGGACTCCGGATCCAGGTGAGGACTGGATGTGGCAAGGCAACAGGACTGGACATGGGGGCAGGACGCTGGACTCCAGGGCTGGACAAGGACATGAAGCTCAGACTAGGTCAAGGGAGAGCAAAGCAGAAGCAGGGAGAGGCATAGCTGGACACAGACACTGAACCTGGACAAGACCAGGACTCAGGGCCCGGGCTGCAACTTGGACACAGACTGGAAACCTCCTCGGAGCCTTGGACACAGGCTGGACTTGGAACAACAAAAAACAACAGTCCATTCAAGTAGCAGCAAACAGCCTGCCTACTGAGCCTTGGACTCAAGCACTGGAACACTGAACACAGAGCCAGTACCTCTCCTTGGGGACAGGACACACACAGACACTAAACACAGGGACACAAAGAGACAGTTCCACGCTCAACAATAGATAGTTCCTTCTGTTGGCATGGCATGGCTCCAGTCTCACTCCAGCAACTGAACTTGACAGTGACACAGGCAAGTGTGGTCTACAGGCCAGGCTTCAGAGGTAAGGAAGGGAACAGCCCAGCTTCAGGGTAACAGCAAAGACAGCCTAACTTACCCAACAGAAGCAAGGACAGGAAGGGACAGATTCAACCATAGGGTAACAGCAAGAACAGCCTGACTTACCCCCACAGAGGCAAGGACAGGATACTGACAGGACAAACCAGCACCTACACTCAAACCCAGGGCCACTTATTTTCCGGTCTCAAGACGAGAATCAGGTGCCTATGATTGAGCCCAAATGAAACAAGGGAGAGCCGGAAGACCCGGAGTCTGGAGTCTACGGACCAGACCATGACAGAGTGAAATGGGCTTTTAGACATCCATTAATATGATTGACTGGAGATGGTTTATGTCTTCTTTTTTCTTCGGGAATTGGAGATGACTTGATTCCACTCCTGTTCCGAGGTGGCTCTTGAGGTTAATGTGTAAACCGTGGACCAGACAGGATGGATGGGGTGGGCGGCTTGTGAGGTGACCTATTCCTACGCCAGTTATCGCAGGGCAGGCAATCAAATTCTCAGTCCTGTCCCAAATGCAGTCACAAAGCTTAATGTAGACAGAGAAGGAGTCTAATTGGCCCATCAGATTCATTCCAACTCCCAAGCAGAGCAGCCCCATCATTCCATTCTGGTTATCAGTTCCATCATCATCCGCTTCTGCCCCTAACTCTAATGCCACTTAGTCACGCTCCGTGTAACATATCTGCCTACAAAAGGTAGTGAATACAGCCAGTCCATCACAGGTAAAACACCCCCCACCACTGAGCACATCAACAAGGAACACTGTCGCAGGAAAGCAGCATCCATCCTCAAAGAACCCCCAACAGGGGGATGGAACCAGGATGATAGAGCTGAGGATGAGCCAGCAGGTTTATAAGTAGATGATGGATGTAACATGAATGTAAGGAATGTGCGATTGTACATGAATGTACATTCAGAATAAGATGGACGAACTCGTGGTGCGGTTAGAGATTGGTCGGTATGATGTGGGCATCACTGAGTCGTGGCTGAAAGAAGGTCATAGTCGGGAGCTTAACTTCAAAGGATATACTTTGTATTGAAAGGACAGGCAGGAAGGCATAGTTAGTGGTGTGGCTCTGCTGGTAAGAGATGGAATTACATCTTTAGAAAGAGGTGACATAGGGCCAGAGAGTGTTGAACATTTGTAGGTGGAATTAAGAAATAGCAAGGGTGAAAAAACCATTATGGGAATCATAGATACAGGCCTCCAAATAGTAGCCAAGATGTGGGGTTGAGCTGGAAAAGGGTAATGTCACAATTGTAATGGGAGGCTGATGCAGGGGGATTGGGAAAATCAAGTTGATGTCAGATCGCAAGAGAGGGAATTTCTTGAATGCCTACAGACTGGTTTCTTAGAGCAGTTTGTGCTCGAGCCTACTCGGGGAAAGGCTAGCTTAGATTGGGTGTTATATAATAACCCAGATCTTATTAGGGAGCTTAATGTAAAGGAACCCTTAGGAGGCAGTGATTATAATATGATTGAATTCATACTGCAATTTGAGAGGGAGAAACATAGATCACATGTATCAGTATTGCAATGGAACAAAGGGAATTACAGAGGCATGAGAGAGGAGTTTGCCCAGGTGACTGGAGAAGGATACTGGTGAGGATGACAGCAGAGCAGAGATGGCAGAAGTTTCTGGGAATAGTTCACAACGTGCAGGATAGGTTTGTCCCGCAGAGGAAGAAGTTCTCAAATGGCAGGGGTCGGCAACTGTGGCTGACAACAGAAGTTCAGGACTGTATAAAAGCCAAGGAAAAGGCATATAAGGTAGCAAAAGTAAGTGGCAAGTTGGATGATTGGGAAGCTTTTAAAATCCAACAAAAGGCAACTGAAAAAGTTATAAGAAGGGAAAAGGAGAAATATGAGGCAGACTCGCCAATAATATGAAGCAGGATGCTGAAAGCTCTTTCATTTATTTAAAGAGTTAAAGAAAGGTGAGATTTGATATTGGACCACTGGAACATGATGCTGGTGAGGTAGTAATGGGGGACAAAGAAATGGAAGATGAACTTAATGGGTACTTTTCAACTGTCTTCACTGTGGAAGACACTAACCATGTGCCAGAGGTCTGTGAGTGTCAGGGAGCAGGAGTGTGTGCCATTGGTATTACGGAGGAAAAAGTGTGAGGCAAACTCAAAGATCTTAAGATGGATAAGTCCCAGAACCCTGAGAGAGGTTGCTGAAAAGATAATGGATCAATTGGTCATCATCTTTCAAGATAATGGCATGGTCCCAGAGGACTGGAAGCTGGCAAATGTCACTCCACTCTTTAAGAAGGGAGGAAGGCAAAAGAAAGGAAATTATAGGCCAGTTGGCCTAACCTCAGTGGTTGGGAAAGTGTTGGAGTCCATTATTAAGGATGAGGTTTCGAGGTACTTGGGAACTAATGATAAAGTAAGTCAGCATGGTTCCTGTAAAGGGAAATCTTACCTGACAGATCTGTTGGAGTTCTTCGAGGAAGTAACAAGCAGGATAGACAAAGGAGAGGTAGTGTATGTTGCCTACTTGAAATTTCAGAAGGCATTTGACAAGGTGCCACACATGAGAGTGCTTAACAAGATAAAATCCTATGGTGTTACAGGAAAGATACTGGCATGGATAGAGGAATGGCTGACAGGCAGGAGGCAGCACCTGGGAATAAAGGGGGCCTTTTCTGGTTGGCTGCCAGTGACTAGTCGTGTTCTTCAGGTGTCAGTATTGGGATGCTACCTTTCACATTGTCACTGATATAGATAATGGAATTGATGACTTTGTGGCAAAGTTTTTGGATGATATGAAGATTGTTGGAGGGGTAGGTAGTGCAGAGAAAGCAATACGATTGCAGCAGGACTTAGACAACTTGGAAGAATGGGCAAAAAAGTGGCAGATAGAATAGTGTTGGGAAATGTATGATAATGCATTTTGGTAAAAGGAACAGTAGTGCAGACTGTTAGCTAAATGGGGAGAACGTTCAATCATCAGAGGTTTAGAGAGACTTAGAGTCCTCATTGTAAGACTCCCAGAAGATTAATCTACAGGTTGAGTCTGTGGTAAGGAAGGGAAATGCAATGTTAGCACTTATTTCAAGGGGAATAGAATATAAAAGCAAGGAGATTATGCTGAGCTTTTATAAGACAATAATCAGGCTGCACTTGGAGATTGTCAACAGTTTTGGGCCCCTTATCTCACAAAAATTGTGTTGTCATTGGAGAGAGTCCAGAGGAGATGCATGAGGATGATTCTGGGATTGAAGGGGTTAACGTATGAGGAGCATTTAGCCCCTTTGGGCCTGTACTCACTGGAATTTAGAGGAACGCGGGGGATTTCATTGAAACCTACCGAATGTTGGAAGGACTAGATCTGGTGGATGTGGAGAGGATGTTTCCTGTGGTGGGGTTATCCAGAACTATAGGACACTGCCTCAAAATTGAGGGGTGACCCTTTAAAACAGAGGTAAGGAGGATTTTGTTTAGCCAGAGAGTAGTAAATCTTTGTAATACTCTGCCACAGACCATGGCGGAGGCCAAGTCCGTGAACATATTTAAGGCAGAAGTCAATAGTTTCCTAATTGGTCAAGGCATCAAAAGACACAGTGAGAAGGCAGGTGTATGTGGTTGAGTGGGATCCGGGAATAGCCATGATGGAATGGCTGAAGAGACTCAGTGGGCTGAATGGCCTAATTCTGCTCCTAGGTCTGATGGTCTAGTATCCAGGCCTGTCATGACTACTCATTTCAGTTAACTTCCTTTTCCCCATGTTCCAGCGGGTTCCTGATCCTCATAAGAATCGGCAGCAAAAAAACTCCGACTTACGTCTACTCGCAGCTGGCTCGTCACCTCAACAGCACAGCTGCCAAGAGTAGGGGACCGTCTCCCAAGCTGCCAAGAGTAGGGGACCGTCTCCCAAGCTGCCAAGAGTAAGGGACCGTCTCCCAAGCTGCCAAGAGTAAGGGACCGTCTCCCAAGCGGCCAAGAGTAAGGGACCGTCTCCCAAGCGGCCAAGAGTAAGGGACCGTCTCCCAAGCTGCCAAGAGTAAGGGACCGTCTCCCAAGCGGCCAAGAGTAAGGGACCGTCTCCCAAGCGGCCAAGAGTAAGGGACCGTCTCCCAAGCGGCCAAGAGTAAGGGACCGTCTCCCAAGCGGCCAAGAGTAAGGGACCGTCTCCCAAGCGGCCAAGAGTAAGGGACCGTCTCCCAAGCGGCCAAGAGTAAGGGACCGTCTCCCAAGCTGCCAAGAGTAGGGGACCGTCTCCCAAGCTGCCAAGAGTAAGGGACCGTCTCCCAAGCGGCCAAGAGTAAGGGACCGTCTCCCAAGCGGCCAAGAGTAAGGGACCGTCTCCCAAGCGGCCAAGAGTAAGGGACCGTCTCCCAAGCGGCCAAGAGTAAGGGACCGTCTCCCAAGCGGCCAAGAGTAAGGGACCGTCTCCCAAGCTGCCAAGAGTAAGGGACCGTCTCCCAAGCGGCCAAGAGTAAGGGACCGTCTCCCAAGCTGCCAAGAGTAAGGGACCGTCTCCCAAGCGGCCAAGAGTAAGGGACCGTCTCCCAAGCTGCCAAGAGTAAGGGACCGTCTCCCAAGCGGCCAAGAGTAAGGGACCGTCTCCCAAGCTGCCAAGAGTAAGGGACCGTCTCCCAAGCGGCCAAGAATAAGGGACCGTCTCCCAAGCTGCCAAGAATAAGGGACCGTCTCCCAAGCGGCCAAGAGTAAGGGACCGTCTCCCAAGCGGCCAAGAGTAAGGGACCGTCTCCCAAGCTGCCAAGAGTAAGGGACCGTCTCCCAAGCTGCCAAGAGTAAGGGACCGTCTCCCAAGCTGCCAAGAGTAAGGGACCGTCTCCCAAGCGGCCAAGAGTAAGGGACCGTCTCCCAAGCTGCCAAGAGTAAGGGACCGTCTCCCAAGCTGCCAAGAGTAAGGGACCGTCTCCCAAGCTGCCAAGAGTAAGGGACCGTCTCCCAAGCTGCCAAGAGTAAGGGACCGTCTCCCAAGCGGCCAAGAGTAAGGGACCGTCTCCCAAGCTGCCAAGAGTAAGGGACCGTCTCCCAAGCGGCCAAGAGTAAGGGACCGTCTCCCAAGCTGCCAAGAGTAAGGGACCGTCTCCCAAGCGGCCAAGAGTAAGGGACCGTCTCCCAAGCTGCCAAGAGTAAGGGACCGTCTCCCAAGCTGCCAAGAGTAAGGGACCGTCTCCCAAGCAGCCAAGAATAAGGGACCGTCTCCCAAGCTGCCAAGAGTAAGGGACCGTCTCCCAAGCGGCCAAGAGTAAGGGACCGTCTCCCAAGCGGCCAAGAGTAAGGGACCGTCTCCCAAGCTGCCAAGAGTAAGGGACCGTCTCCCAAGCTGCCAAGAGTAAGGGACCGTCTCCCAAGCAGCCAAGAATAAGGGACCGTCTCCCAAGCTGCCAAGAGTAAGGGACCGTCTCCCAAGCGGCCAAGAGTAAGGGACCGTCTCCCAAGCGGCCAAGAGTAAGGGACCGTCTCCCAAGCTGCCAAGAGTAAGGGACCGTCTCCCAAGCTGCCAAGAGTAAGGGACCGTCTCCCAAGTGGCCAAGAATAAGGGACCGTCTCCCAAGCTGCCAAGAGTAAGGGACCGTCTCCCAAGCGGCCAAGAGTAAGGGACCGTCTCCCAAGCGGCCAAGAGTAAGGGACCGTCTCCCAAGCTACCAAGAGTAAGGGACCGTCTCCCAAGCGGCCAAGAGTAAGGGACCGTCTCCCAAGCTGCCAAGAGTAAGGGACCGTCTCCCAAGCTGCCAAGAGTAAGGGACCGTCTCCCAAGCGGCCAAGAGTAAGGGACCGTCTCCCAAGCGGCCAAGAGTAAGGGACCGTCTCCCAAGCTGCCAAGAGTAAGGGACCGTCTCCCAAGCTGCCAAGAGTAAGGGACCGTCTCCCAAGCTGCCAAGAGTAAGGGACCGTCTCCCAAGCTGCCAAGAGTAAGGGACCGTCTCCCAAGCAGCCGAGTAAGGGACCGTCTCCCAAGCGGCCAAGAGTAAGGGACCGTCTCCCAAGCTGCCAAGAGTAAGAGACCGTCTCCCAAGCGGCCAAGAGTAAGGGACCGTCTCCCAAGCGGCCAAGAGTAAGGGACCGTCTCCCAAGCTGCCAAGAGTAAGGGACCGTCTCCCAAGCTGCCAAGAGTAAGGGACCGTCTCCCAAGCAGCCAAGAGTAAGGGACCATCTCCCAAGCGGCCAAGAATAAGGGATCGTCTCCCAAGCTGCCGAGAATAAGTCAATACGAATTGTCTGTTGTTGTATGTTTGTCGTCTACAACCCATGTTCTCAACATTTATTAGCTTTTTATCTATCTATCTATCTATCTATCTATAATTTTGGTATTCCTCCCCTTCTTCCATGGTCTTCTGTCCTCCCCTATCAGATTCCCCCTTCTCCAGCCCTTTATCTCTTTCACCAATTGGCTTCCCAGCTCTTTCCTTCACCCCTCCCCCTCCCTATTTCACCTTCCACCTGCCACCTTCGTTCTCCCCTTTGCCCACCTTCTTATGCTGACTTCTCCTCTTCCTTTCCAATCCTGATGAAGGGTCTCAGCCTGAAACGTTGACTGTTTTCCAGGGGTGCTGCCTGGACTGCTGAGTTCCTCCAGCATTTTGTGTGTGTTTTGGAAAATTGGTTTATTATTGTCATCGGGGTACATCAAAAAAACTTGTCTTGCAAACTCTTCCTGCGGGGCAGTTCATTACAACAGCGCATTGAGGCCTAAGAAATAAGGTTCAGGACCATAACGAAATAGATTCTGAGATCAAGAGTCTACTTTATGATACTTGGGCATAGTAGATTTGATAATCAGTGCGGAAGCTGTCCTTGAGCCTGGTGGTACATGCATTCAGACTTTTCTCTCTTCTGCCTGATGGAAGAGGGGAGAACAGAGAACGTCCAGGATGGCTGCTTTGCCAAGACAGTGAGAAGTGTAGACAGAGTTCATGGAGGGGAGGCTGGTTTCCCTGATGTACTGAACTGTGTCCAACAACTCTTCTCTTCAAGAAATTGTAGTTTCCTGCATTTTCAGCAGAGCATTTGTCACACCAAGCAGCGGTGCATTTGGATAGGATGCTCCCTCTGCTGAGGGTCACAGGGGTCAAACCAAATTTCTTCCACCTCCCGAGGAAGCAGAGGTGCTGCTGGGGTTTCCTGGTCAATGTGGTCGGACCAGGACTATTGGTGATGTTCACTCTCAGGAACTTGAAGGTCGGAACTCTCTCAACCTCATCTTCGTTGAGGTAAGTAGCTGCAAAAAAAGAACTCTGAAGATTCACTACCTTTTGAATAAGCTGCATAAAACTTTGGTAGGCCGCAGCAGGAGTATTGTGTACAGTATTGACCACCACAGTACAGAAAGGATGTGGGGGCTTCAGACAGGATGAAGAAGAGGTTTACCAAGATTAGAGTGTGTAAAAGTCTTGGGCACGAATATGTCTCTAGGGTGCCTAAGACTTTTGCACAGGTGTCAACGTGGAGGGGAGAGCAAGTTTGTATATCTGGCAGGATCAAAACATATTGGGAATGGTGAGGGAAGAGGTGTGGGACAGGAGTGCCAGGGGTGGGGGTTGGCATGGGTGCAGGTACGCCCAGCCCTGAGACACAAGGCAAGGCCATTCAAACGTTCATTTATTATCTAAACATGTATCCATATACAACTCTGAAACCCTTGATTCCAAACAATTGTTCAGATTCTACAGTATCAGAATCAGGTTTAATATCACCGGCAGATGTTGTGAAATTTGTTAACTTAGCGGCAAAATAAGTATATACATGTATATTAAATAAATAATTTTAAGTAGTGCAAAAACAAAAATAATATTTTAAAAAGTGAGGCAGTGTTCATGCGTTCAATGACCATTTAGGAATCGGACAGCAGAGGGGAAGAAGCCGTTTCTGAATCATTGAGTGTGTGTCTTCGGGCTCCTGTACCTCCTTCCTGATGGTAACAATGAGAAGAGGGCATGTCCTTAATAATGAACACCTCCGGCTTTCTGAGGCACCACTCCTTGAAGATGTCCTGGTTGCTACGAAGGCTAGTACCCGTGATGAAGTTGACTGATTTTACAACTTTCTGTAGCTCCTTTCGATCCTGTGTAGTAGACACCCTCCCCACCACACCAGACAGTGATGCAGCCTGTCAGAATGCTCTCCACAGTACATCTGAGGAAGTTTTCGAATGTTTTAAGTGACAAACCAAATCTCCTCAAGCCCTTAATGAAATATGGCTGCTGTCTTGCCTTCTATCAAGGAGCAGATAGGGAGACAGATTCTGGAAAGGTGTAATAATAACAGGATTGTCATGGAGGGAGATTTTAATTTCCCGAATATTGATTGGCATCTCCCCAGAGCAAGGGGTTTAGATGGGGTGGAGTTTGTTAGGTGTGTTCAGGAAGGTTTCTTGATACAATATGTAGATAAGCCCACAAGAGGAGAGGCTATACTTAGAAACATAGAACACCTACAGCACAATACAGGCCCCTCGGCCCACAAAGCTGTGCTGAACATGTCCTTACCTTAGAAATTACCTAGGCGTAACCATAGCCCTCTATTTTTCTGAGCTCCATGTACCTATCCAGGAGACTCTTAAAGGTACCCCATCAAGGCTTATTGAGAAAGTAAGGAGGCATGGGATCCAAGGAGAGATCGCTTTGTGGATCCAGAACTGGCTTGCCCACAGAAGGCAAAGAGTGGTTGTAGACGGGTCATATTCTGCATGGAGGTCGGTCACCAGTGGTGTGCTTCAGGGATCTGTTCTGGGACCCCTTCTCTTTGTGATTTTTATAAATGACCTGGATGAGGAAGTGGAGGGATGGGTTAGTAAGTTTGTTGATGACACAAAAGTTGGAGGTGTTGATGATAGGGTGGAGGGCTGTCAGAGGTTACAGCGGGACATTGATAGGATGCAAAACTGGGCTGAGAAGTGGCAGATGGAGTTCAATCCAAATAAGTATGAGGTGGTTTATTTTGGTAGGTCAAATATGATGGCAGAATATAGTATTAATGGTAAGAGTCTTGGCAATGTGGAGGATCAGAGGGATCTTGGGGTCTGAGTCTATAAGACACTCAAAGCTGCTGCACAGGTTGACTCTGTGGTTAAGAAGGCATACGGTGCATTGGCCTTCATCAATCGTGGAATTGAGTTTAAGAACCAAGAGGTAATGTTGCAGCTATATAGGACCCTGGTCAGACCCCACTTGGAGTACTGTGCTCAGTTCTGGTCGCCTCACTACAGGAAGGATGTGGAAACCATAGAAAAGGTGCAGAGGAGATTTACAAGAATGTTGCTGGATTGGGGAGCATGCCTTATGAGAATAGGTGGAGTGAACTCGGCCTTTTCTCCTTGGAGTGATGGAGGATGAGAGGTGACCTGATAGCGGTGTATAAGATGATGAGAGGCATTGATCGTGTGGATAGTCAGAGGCTTTTTCCCAGGCTGAAATGGCTAGCATGAGAGGGCACAGTCTTAAGATGCTGGGGAGCAGGTACAGAGGAGATGTCAGGGGTAAGGTTTATTTTACGCAGAGAGTGGTGTGTGTGTGGAATGGGCTGCCCGTGACGGTGGTGGAGGCGGGTACGATAGGGTCTTTTAAGAGAATCCTGGATAGGTACATGGAGCTCAGAAAAACAGAGGGCTATGGGTAACCCTAGGTAATTTCTAAGGTAAGGACATGTTTGGCACAGCTTTGTGGGCCGCAGGGCCTGTATCATGCTGTAGGTTTTCTATGTTTCTTTATTGCTGCATCGATATGTTGGACAGAATGTCTCTCTGGTGCTTCCCATTTCCTCCCTTCTCCCTTCCCCTTTTCCCAACCATGATTCCCCTCTCCCTGACCTCTTCCCACTCTCAGTCCACAATAGAGACCCATTTCAGAATCACTCACATATGTCATGAATTTGTTTTTTTTATGGCAACAGTACAGTGCAATACATAAAATTATTACAGTGCTGTGTAAAAGTCTCAGGCACCCTGGCTATATATGTGCCTAAGACTTTTGCACAGCACTGTATGAGGAGAGGATGGACAAATTTGATTTGTTTCCCCTGGAGCAACGGAGAGGAGATTACATAGGAGATTTAAAATTATGACTGTCTATTAGGATAAGCAGTCAGAATCTTTCTCCAGGATAGAAATATCAAGTATTATATCAATGAGAGCTCTCAGTCATCCAGGTCATTGTATATCAAGCAGTGGTAAATCAAGGCAACTGGACTTGCTGTGTTGTCTAAAGGTACAACAATCACATGAGGGCCATTAAGAGTCGAGGTAATGAGAGGGTCATTAGTCTCAGCTTTGCATGAATACAGGTGTGAACTTTTCTGGGGTATGGTGTCAGGACTGCATTGTAAATCAAGACTCAGCTGTTTATCTACACCTAAAGGACAAAAAATTGATGAGAACAATGTGCACAGGGAGGGCGGGGGGGGTGGTTAAAGAGGGGTTAAGAAGCCATCTTTGTTGAACTGCAAAACCCATTCGCTGAACTGAAGGGGTGGGGTATGACACCACCTATTATTTACATAGCTGGGATAATTGACTCAAAGCAAGCGGGTGTAGGTTCACGCAGAAGCCTCCCCACTGTCAAGGACACCATCAAAAGACAGTGCCTCAAGAACCCCTCATAAAGCACCGTCATCTGCAGCCTGCTACCACCCCACCGTCATCGGCAGATGGTAAGAGTGGGCTCCCTCTGACCCACAACACAGGTGCCCCTCACGGCTGTGTACTAAGCCCCCTCCTTTACTCTCTGTATATCCATGACTGTGTCGCCACCCACAGCTCCAATCTGCTAATTAAATTTGCTGATGACACTACAGTGACTGACCTCATCTCAAATCAAAAACAACCTCTCCCTCAAAGTCGCAAAAACAAAGGAGCTGGTTGTGGATTACAGGAGGAATGGAGATGGGCTAACCCCTAGTGACATCAATAGATCTGGGGTCGAAAGGGTAAACAGCTTTAAGTTCCTAGGCATACACATCATCGAGGATCTCACATGGTCTGTACCTACTGTCTCTGTGGTGAAAAAGGCACATCGTCTCTTTCAACTCAGACGGTTAAAGAAGTTTGGTATGGGCCCCCAGATCCTAAGAACTTTCTACAGGGGCACAATTGAGAGCACCCTGACGGGCTGCATCACTGCCTGGTATGGGAACTGTAATTCCCCCGACTGAAGGACTCTGCAGAGAGTGGTGCAAACAGCCCAGCATATCTGTAGATGTGAACTTCCTACTCTTCAGGATATTTACAAAGACAGGTGTGTTAAAAGGGCCTGATGAATCATTGGGGTCCTGAGTCACCCCAACCACAAACTGCTTCGGCTGTTACCATCCGGGAAACGGTACCACAGCATAAAAGCCAGGACCAACAGGCTCTGGGACAGCTTCTTCCACCAGGCCATCGGATTGATGAACTCATGCTGACGCAACTGATTTCCTATGTTATATTGACTGTCCTGTTGTACGTAATATTTATTAAAAATGATTATGAATTGCACATTGCACATTTAGACAGAGACGTGCTGAAAAGATTTTTACTCCACATGTATATGAAGGATGTAAGTAATAAAGTCAATTCAATTTAATTCAGTTTAACCCTCACCATGCAGGACATGAGCCTGAAGGTGCACATTCAGTGTTTTGTGAACAATGTCTTCCTCTCTGCCATCCAATTTCTGAATGGCCTGTGAAACCAATAACACCACTTCACTATTCTTCTTTTGCACTATTTATTTATTTTATTTTTGTTTGTAGTAATTTTTATATCTTGCAAATATCTCGCCAAGCACTCAGTCGCCTACCCAACAATATTAGGTACACTTGTCCACCTGCTTGTTCATGCAAACTTCCAATCAGCCAATCACGTAGCAGCAACTCAATGCTTCAAACCATGGTCAAGAGGTTCAGCTGTTGTTCAGACCAAGGTCAGAATGGGGAAGAAATGTGATCAGAGTGACTTTGACTGTGGTTTGAGTATCTCAGAAACTGCTGATCTCCTGGGATTTTCACGCACAAGAGTCTCTAGAGTTTACAGAGAATGGTGCAATAGGGAAAAAAACCCAGTAGGCAGCAGTTCTGTGGGTGAAAATGCCTTGTAACTGTTGGACACCAGAGGTAAATGGCCAGACTGCTTCAAGCTGATAGGAAGGCGAGACGATTTCAAATACCCACATGTTACAACAGTGGGTGTGCAGAAGAGCATCTCTGAACATAGAACATGTCGAACCTTGAAGTGGATGGTCTACAGCAGCAGAAGGCCAACAAATACACTCAGTGGCCACTTTATTAGGTACAAGAGGTTCCTAATAAAGTGGCTGCTGAGAGCATGTGTGTTTGTGATAATAAGCCTGATTCTGAATGTGGGAAATCGCTGTGCACTTCCTAATTGCACCAGGAGGGTGCGCCAGCAGCACATTTCTCAATGAGTGGGTCAGTCAGGCATCAGCAGAGCTGAAGTTTGAGGCAAGTATTGTGCAACAGGGTTCTTACTAATGCTTTGGTATGAATTCCTGTAAATAAGTAATTAAGAGATTGCAACTGCACCCTGGAATTGACAATAGCCTCCCAAAAAGAGTGATTTCCTTGAATTAGTTCTCTATAATTAAACATTTTGTGAAGCAAAATAATTTCAGTTGCTGGAAATCTGATGTAAAATCAGAAAATTATGGGGATATTCCACAGGCCAACATCCTTCTTCAAATGGCAAGATGTTAATCTGAAATGTAAACTCTGTTTCCTGCCACACTTCTCTTCAATTGCTGTTTCCAGAATTTTCTAATTCTGTTTCAAAGGTTCCCTGCCCAGAATCCACTCCCCACTCCCCCCCCCCCCCCACCCACATCCACCTTCACTCTCAATAAATTTAATTTTATCTGAGTCGTATCCGGCCATTTCCTGAAACTATTTTGAGTGATGCCTTTCCAGACTCCGTTGAGGGGTCTGGAGCAACGCGCTAATCGCTCAGTGGGTCTAGCAGCATGCACAGGTATTCCCCTGGTGCTCTGGCTTTCTCCCACAGTCCGAAGACATACCAGCTAGGTTAAGGGGTCACTGCAAATGTCCCGTGATAGAGTTAGGGTTTGTCAGGGGTTCCTGAGGGAGCCGTGAGTTGAAGGGCCTAGTCTGCACAACATCACTAAAAAAATAAATAATCTGTGACCCTCCCCGCTCCTGGTTTCACCTGTCACCTACCACCTGTACTTCGCTCCGCCTTCTTGCTCTAAGTCTCGGCCCAAAACATCGACTCTTCACTCTTCTCCACTGATGCTGCCTGACCTGCTGAGTTCCTCCAGCATCTTTGTGTGTGTTGTTTGGATTTCCAACATCCGCAGGTTTTCTCATCTTTGAATCTGCAGAAAGGAATTGACAGTCAATGTTTTTCCTCAGGACTGGAAAGAAAGATTACTCCCTGGCTCCGCTCGTCAGCTCATTTCCTTTTATTCTACAGTTCACCATCCTCTCCTATCAGATTCCATCTTTTTCCACTCATAGAACAGGAACTGGCCTTTTGGCCCACAATGTTGTGCTGAACTAATTAAGTTTATTTGTTTTTATTTATTTATTGAGATACAGCGCGGAACATGCCCTTCTGACCTTCGAGCCAAGCTGTCCAGCAATCTCCCGATTTAACCCTAGCCTAATCAGGGGACAATTTACAATGACCAGTACTCCTACTAACTGGTACGTCTTTGAACTGTGGGAGGAAACTGGAACATCCAGAGAAAGCCCACATGGTCACGGGGAGAACGTATAAACTCCTTACTGTCAGCGGTGGGAATTGAACCCATGTGGCTGATACTATAAAACATTGTGCTAGCTACTATACTACTGTGCCATCTGCGTAATGAAATGCCCAACTAACCTAATCCCTTCTGCCTACACAATGCCCATATCGTTCCACTCGCTGCACCTTCATAAGCCTACCTGAGAGCCTCTTGAACACCCTCATCATATCCCCTCTGTCACTTCCACCTATCACCTCCCAGCGTCGTACATCATTCCCACTCCTCTCTGGATCTACCGACCACCCGTCAGCTCTCACTCCACTCCCTTCCCCCTTCCCAGCTCTTTACGCCTGCTATCTTCCCTCTATCTTACAGTGCTATTGAAGGATCTTGCCATGATTCAATGGCAGAGCAGATTCAATGGCCTGAATGGGTTCATTCTTCTCCAAATCTTATGGACACAACAGAACGTATTGTGTTTCCGTCCACAGGGACGTGTATGCAATTGCTCACCCCTAGTTTACCCAGAACTGAAGTGGCAGATAAGAATCATTGGTATGCTGGGGTCACATGTAGATTAGTTTAGTTTAGATACCAATTTATTTAGTCACTTTAGTCTTAGTTTCTCATGGGATATGAACACACATCTCTGATTCAGTGACACAGCGTTCTACAGAATGCTGTACCATGGAGAGCATTCTTTACCAGCTGCATTACTGCCTTGCTGCCGGGGTTGCAGCTGCACAGGATTGATATAAGCTGTGGAGAGTTGTAAACTCAGTCAACTCCATCATGGGTACGAGCCTCCGCAGCATCCAAGATGTTCGTGGGGAAGGACCACAGTCTAGGGTCCTTCTCCTGCGGGAGTTGAGGGGTAGGGGGCGGGGTGTATACCCCTGAACAAGTGTATGTAAATATAAAGAAACAGAGTGCCACCTGGGTGGCAAAAGTGTGGGAATGTAAAGACCGTAATAGAAACATTTGTAAAGAACTGTGAGTCATTGAATTGTTTATTGTGCATCATTTTATTTTTGAATAAAGTATATTTTGTTTAATTTTTTTTAATCCAGGAGATTTGCAAGGAATGATGTCTTAAAAAGACAGCATCCATCATTAAGGACCCCCATCACCCAGGTCATGCCTTGTTCTCATTGAAGAAGTGAGGTACAGGAGCCTGAAGACACACACTCAATGATTCAGGAACAGCTCCTTCCCCTCTGTCATCCGATTTCTGAATGGACATTGAAACCATGACAATACTTCACTACTTTTTATTTCTATTTTTGCACTACTTATTTATTTTAGCTATTTAACATAGATAAACTTCCTTACTGTAATTCACCGTTTTTTCTATTATTATTGTGCTGCCACAAAGACAACAAATTTCACAACATATGCTGGTGTTACTAAATCTGATCCTGGCTGCTGATCCAGCGTCCTAGCAATCACCCTATCAGTCGACACAATACTCCTAATGAGACACCTCGCACCCTGGGCTGTTTGACCAACATTAAAGATAGACAATGAAGAAAACATTCTTGCCATCATGACTTAGGGTGTTGAATATAAGAATTGGGAGATTGGAACATAAAGCATAGAACAGTACAGCACTGTGCAGGCCATTCGGCCCACAGTGTTGTGCTAATCTACTGAAGAGCACGACCATACACTTCCCAGCACTATTCCGACTGCCACCCTTTGCCCATTCTCCTAATCCATCCAGGTCCCTCTGCAGACTCCCTGCTTCCTCAAAGCTACCTGCCCTTCCACCTATCTTTTTATTGCTTGCAAGCTTTTTTTTAAAAACTTTTTTTTATTGTATTTCAAGTAGTTACAAAATAAAAGTATGGAAACAAAATGTATATTACCCATCCCCCCTCCCCTTAACCCCTCCCCCCTAGCATCCCTATAGAAAAAAAAGAGAAAGAAAGAAAAAAAAGAAAGAAAGTTTGCCTGGATATTGGGAGATCCCCACATGCTCCATGGAGTTCATAATAACTTTAATATATATATTTATTTCTTTCCCCAGATAACCAATTACTTCATCTTTGGAGCACCTATATATTTAATCCTGTCTTTTGTAAATAAGGGCGCCAAATTTTCAAAAATGTTTCATATTTATCTCTTAAATTATAAGTAATTTTTTCAAGTGGAATACAGCTATAAATTTCTTTCTTCCAATGATCTATACTTAAATATGTATCCAATTTCCAAGTAACTGCAATAGCCTTTTTAGCTACTGCCAATGCAATTTTTATAAATTCTTTCTGATATTTATTCAATTTAGGTATCGATTTTATCCCTTCAATGTCACCTAGTAAAAATAATATTGGATTATGTTGAAGTAGTATTCCAATAATTTGTTCCAATAAAACTCTTAAATTTGTCCAAAAAGGTTGAATTTTAGAACAAGACCAAGTAGAATGTAAAAAAGTACCAATTTCTTGGTTACATCGGAAACATTGATCAGATAAATTTGGGTTTAATTTATTTATTTTTTGTGGTGTAGTATATAATTGATGTAAAAAGTTATATTGCACTAATCTTAACTGAACATTTATTGTATTTGTCATACTCTCAAGACATAGTCTTGACCAATTTTTTCTTCAATTTTAATATTCGTCACTTTCCCATTTTTGTCTTGACTTATGGACTCCTTGTTTAATTGCCTGTTTTTGAATCAAATTATACATGCAAGAAATGAATTTTTTAATCTTTCCTTTTTGAATTAAAGTTTCTATTTCATTAGATTTCGGCAATAACATTGTTTGACCTAATTTTTCTCTTAAATAAGCCCTTAGTTGAAATTGCTTGCAAGCTTGACCACAAACCCATCAATTCCGTCATCCAGATCATTAACATATAACGTGAAAAGTTGTGAACCCAACATGGACGCCTGCGGAACATCAGTAGTCACCAGCAGCCCAGCAGAAAAGGCTTCCTTTTTACCGACTCCCTGACTTCTGCCAGTCAGTGGGAGAGTCTCCAGGTTCAAGCTAAATTTATTGTCAAAGTGCGTACACGTCAGGGTGGTGGGGTAGGCATACGTCTCTACCAAAGGAGTTGTTGGGTGCTCCTTCATGCCTCTAGTCTACGGGTCACCCTTGGGCAAGGTGCAGCACCTGATTCGCCCCCTGATCAGGGTCACATGAAGCCATGGGAGCTGGTGGTGGATGATCGTAAAAGCATCTGATGCATATGACAAGTCCTGGTTATGAGACCACTGACATCAGGCAGACAATCTCTGAAGAGTTTTGATAATGGCTGGGGTCACCCATCTTGTAAAGACACTGCCCAGAAGAAGTCAATGGCAAACCACTTCTGTAGAAAAATTTGCCCAGAACAGTCATGGTTGTGGAAAGACCGCGATCACCCAAGCCATACAACACGGCACATAATGATGGTGGTGATGTGCACATCACCATAAACAGCCCTGAGATTCATTTTCTCGTGGGCATTCACAGCTGGACAACGAAGTACAATAGAATCAATGATAGACTACACAGGGAGAAAAAAAGACTGACAAGCAACTACAAACACAAAGACTGACAAACAATATCCTGGGCTTGTTCTCCCTCGAGTGAAGGAAGCTGAGGGGTGGCCTAATAGTGATGGATAAGAACATACGTGGGACTGATAGGGTAGAGATATCAACAACAAAGGAGCTTAGATTTAAGGTGAAAAGGAGTTCAGGGGATTTTAGGGGAAGTTTTTTACATAAAGAGGTTGGTATCATGAGCGTACGCCAGAGGAAGTGGTAGGGTCAGATACAAGCAATCAGTTTAAGAAACATTTAAAGCAGATGCTTAATTAAAAATGGCATGCAAGATTATGGACTCTATGCAGGTAAACAGGATAAGAGCAGGTGGGTGTAAAGGTTAGTATTTCCTGTGCAACTCTGACCCTAAAGCCTGGATAGAGTTGACATGGAGAGTGTGTTTCCGACTGGAGGAGCCTAGGAACAGAGGGCACAGCCTCAGATTACAAGGATATCCCTTTAGAATGGAGATGAGAAGGAATTTCTTTAACCGGGGTGGGGGGGGGGGTGAATCATTGGAATTATTTGCCACAGGCGGCTGTCGGGGGGGCGGGGGCAAGTCACTGAGTGTATTTAAAGCAGAAGTTGATGGATTCTTGATTAGTCAGTGTGTCAAAGGTTTCAAGGTGAATTCAGAGGAATGGAGTTGAGAGGGATAAAAAAAATCAACTATGATGATAGATTCAATGGGCTGAATGGCCTGATTTATTCCTATGTTTTATGGCCTTCAGGTCTGATGATGGGCCCTGGCAACGTAAGTTCTGATATATGTCTGGGCAATCAGTACAAGGTCAGAGGGAAAAAGTATCTCGAATGGGGCTGGGCAAGTCTATTTGCTCCACGGAGACTTTGGTTTCAGAAGGCATTCTGTTACAGCATCGTGGTAACATCAGAGTTCAATTCCCATCACAGTCTGTAAGGAGTTTGTACGTTCTCTTCGTGACTTTCCTCCGGGTGCTCCGGTTTCCTCCCACATTCCAATGACGTACGGATTAGGTGTAGTGAGTTGTGGGCATGCTATGCTGGCACTAAGCGTGGCAAGACTTGCTGGCTGTCCAACACAATCCTTTTTGCTGATATAATTTGAAGCAAAAACGATGCATCTCCCTGTATGTCTCGATGTGTGTGTGAAAAATAATGCCAGTCTTGAAATCTTCAGTCTGGGAGGGTGTTACAGCTACCACAGTGTCCAGTTACCTTTTCTACTGTACGGTGGGCGGTAGAGATGCTGTCAAAAAATAAAACTGATTCAGAAACACACAAAGGGATATCTGGACGGACTAGCTAAAATTTGGTCAAAGATGTCAAAACCACATCAAACGTAACAGAAGCAAGCCGCCCTCCCATTCACAGATTAAGTTTAGGTTTCAATCAGAATTGAAACATTCTCAGCAACCAATCTTTCTTCAACCCTGAGCCAATTTGATAGTTCAGTGTTAAGCAGTCAGATATTCACAGCAATTTGAACGCCGGGCCAGACGGATTGAGAAGGCTGGTGTTGAGACCAGAAGCAAGGGTCGGGCTGGCTCTGCTTTCTGCTCCATGATATTTATTCCGCTCTTGGCTGCACTAAAGCCGAGGCTGTGGGCCTGCTCCAGCTCTCTGGGCTTCACGCCTGAGGATTCACTTTCGTTCTAAATGCTATTTGCCTACTTTTATTGTTTGCACTACTTCCCTTTTCTTTACCCTCTCCCACTGAACATTAGGTGTTTGGCAGGTTCTTCTGGGTTTCTCTGTTTAGTGGCTGCCTGTAAGGAGACAAAACTCGAGGTCGTATAATCTATACACATTTCAATAATCATTGTACTTCGAAGTTTGAACTTCGAGCATCTTCTCTGAGGATTATTACCTTGTCATTGTGGAGAGGTTTGTGAGTTCCTGAGCTCCCGAGAGTGACGTCATCTGGAGCTTAGCTCCCGGTAGGGTCCCCCTTGGTCGTAAGTCCAAGGGAGAGGTTGCGATCGGACGGAGACCTCATTGGTAGAGCTGGTGGTAGGTGATGACACATCACAACGGCGGTGAAGGCGGAGGAAGGCAGCAGCCGTGAAGGGTCCCCAGTTGTCCTGCAATCCATGCCACTGGGCCCTGACCCTGATCTACCAACGTGTCTGCCCCACATTACACAAAGTCACGCACACCCTTATTCCCAGCGAGGGAGTAACCCCTTGAGAGAACCTTCTTCAGGATCAGAATCAGTTTTATTATCACTGGTATATGTCATGAAATTTGTTTACTTAGCAGCAGCAGTTCAATGCAATACATAATATAGAAGAAAAAAATAAACATAATACTAATAATAAATAAATCAGTTACAATATACATATATTGAATAGATTTAAAAAATGCAAAAAACAGAAATACTATATATTAAAAAAGTGAAGTAGTGTTCAAGGGTTCAATGTCCATTTAGGAATTGGATGGCAGAGGGGAAGAAGCTGTTCCTGAATCGCTGAGTGTGTGCCTTCAGGCATCTGTATCTCCTCCCTGATGCTAGCAGTGAGAAAAGTGCATGCCCTGGGTGCTGGAGGTCTGTAATAATGGACACTGCCTTTCTGAGACACCGCTCCTTGAAGATGTCCTGGGTACTTTGTAGGCTAGTACCCAAGACAGAGCCAACTACTCTGCAGGTCCTTTCGGTCCATACCTCCATACCAGACAGTGATGCAGCTTGTCAGAATGCTCTCCACGGTACAACTATAGAAGTTTTTGAGTGTATTTGTTGACATGCCAAATACTTCAAATTCCTAATGAAGTATAGCTGCTGTCTTGCCTTCTTTATAACTGCATCGATAGGTTGGGACCAGGTTAGATCCTCAGAGATCTTGACACCCAGGAACTTGAAGCTGCTCACTCTCTCCATTTCTGATCCCTCTATGAGTATTGGTATGTGTTCCTCGTCTTACCCTTCCTGAAGTCCACGATCAGCTCTTTCGTTGAGTGCCAGGTTGTTTCTGTGACACCACTCCACTAGCTGGCATATCTCACTCTTGTACACCCTCTTGTTACCATCTGATGTTCTACTAATAATGATTGTATCATCAGCAAATCTGTAGATGGTATTTGAGCTGTGCCTAGTCACACAGTCATGGGTATAGAGAGAGTAGAGCAGTGGGCTAAGCACACACCCCTGAGGTGCACCAGTGTTGATCGTCAGCAAGGAGGAGATGTTATCACCAATCCGCACAGATTGTAATCTTCCTGTTAGGAAGTCAAGGATCCAATTGCAGAGGGAGATACAGAGGCCCAGATTCTGCAACTTCTCAATCAGGATTGTGGGAATGATGGTATTAAATGTTGAGCTATAGTCGATGAACAGCAGCCTGATGTAGGTGTTTGTGTTGTCCAGCTGGTCTAAAGCCGTGTGGAGAGCCACTGAGATTGTGTCTGCCGTTGACCTATTGTGGCAATAGGCAAATTACAATGGGTCCAGGTCCTTGCTGAGGCAGGAGTTCAGTCTAGTCATGACCAACCTCCCAAAGCATTTCATCACTGTCGATGTGAGTGCTACCGGGCGGTAGTCATTGAAGTCATACTGGACTGAAACATTCACACTACATATTCACAGTTCTGACCTTACAGTCACCGCCTTTGTTCTGAGAAGCTTCGAAAATTCCTGCCTTTGTGCTTTGCCTGATGTGAATCACGGAGAGGTTCCGATATCATGCTCTAGTTTTGCCTCCTGAGGGAAGCTTTGAAAGTTTTCCAAAGGAGTTATGGTTGGCTGGTAGCTGACCCCTGCCTCCCCCCCACCCCCACCCCGCATGCTCACTTCCTCTTCCCTCAGATCAGAGCGCATTGCACAATCAGCCCAGTGCCATGTTGTAATACGAACTACAGGCAAACCACACAGGAAGAGGCCCCTGTTTACTGAGGTAAAGCAAAACAAAGATATGACATAAAGGCTTCTTTTAAAGAATCTCATGATTCTTCCTCAAAATCCTGAGGGGCTTTGTAAGAGTAAATAGGCAGAGACGGTTTCTGATGGTCAGAGCAGGGAGGTTAGACGACCTTAGACAGGAATCAAGTGTGTTCAAAGTTCAAAGTAAATTTATTATCAAAGTACATCTATGCCACCATAGATTCACCCTGAGATTCATTTTCTTGCTTGCATTCATAGTAGAATAAAGAAATACAATAGAAGCAATGAAAAACTGCATACAAATACTGACAAACAATGTGTAAGTGCAAAATAAACATAAATAAGTAAGTAAATAATACTGAGAACATGAGATGTAGAATCCTTGAAAGTGAGTCTAAAGAACAACACACACAAAATGCTGGTGGAACACAGCAGGCCAGGCAGCATCTATAGGGAGAAGCACCGTCGACGTTTCAGGCCAAGACCCTTCGTCAGGACTAACTGAAAGAAAAGCTAGTAAGAGATTTGAAAGTAGGACAGGGAGGGGGAAATCCCAAATGATAGGAGAAGACCAGAGGGGGAGGGGTGAAGCTGAGATCCGGAAAGGTGATACAGAGCTGGAGAAGGGAAAGGATCATGGGACGGGAGGCCTAGGGAGAAAGAAAGGGGGAGGGGAGCACCAGAGGGAGATGGAGAACAGGCAGAGTGATAGGCAGAAAGAGAGAAAAAAAAGGAGGGGGGGAAATAAATCAGAGATGTGGTAAGAAATGGAGGAGGGGCATTAACAGAAGTTAGAGAAGTCAATGTTCATGCCATCAGGTTGGAGGCTACCCAGACAGAACATAAGGTGTTGTTCCTCCAACCTGAGTGTGGCTTCATCTTGACAGTAGAGGAGGTCATGGATAGACATATCAGAATGGGAATGGGACGTGAAATTAAAATGTGTGGCCACTAGGAGATCCTGCTTTCTCTGGCGGACCGAGCGTAGGTGTTCCGCGAAACAGTCTCCCAGTCTGCGTTGGGTCTCACCAATATATAAAAGGCCACACCGGGAGCACTGGATGCAGTATACCACACCAGCCGACTCACAGGTGAAGTGTCGCCTCACCTGGAAGGACTGTCTGGGGTCCTGAATGGTGGTGAGGGAGGAAGTGTAAGGGCAGGTGTAGCACTTGTTCTGCTTACAAGGATAAGTGCCAAGAGGGAGATCGGTGGGACAAATGGACAAGGGAGTGGCGTAGGGAGCGATCCCTGCGGAAAGCAGAAAGGGGGGGGAGTGGAAGATGTGCTTGGTGGTTGGATCCTGTTGGAGGGGGGTCTGTAGGTTGCGTTCAGTAATCATCTCAGAACTGTGGTGAGTGAAGTTGTCCACACTGGCGCAGGAGATTGATGGTTGAAGGGTAATAACTAAAGACATTTTTCTACTCTTATCCAATTTATTCTGCTCAAAGTCCATAATCTTGTATGCCTTGTCTATTTAAGTCCCCTTTTAAATGTTTCTTAAACCGATTGCTTGCATCTGATCCCAACATTTCCTCTGGCAGTCGTTGCAGATAATAAACCACTTGTGGGAAAGAAAATTGATCAGAGAGTCTGCAGAGGGATATAGATGGTTAAGTGAGTGGACAAGGCTCTGACAGATGGAGGTTGTTATTGGTAAATGTGAGGTTATCCACTTTGGACGGGAAAATAGAAAATCAGACTGTTGTGTAAATTGTGAAAGATTGCAGCTTGCTGGTTTGCAGAGGGACCTGTCCATGAATCAGAAAAAGTTGGTTTGAACATACAACAGGTTATCAAAAATGCAAATGCAATGTTGGCCTTCATTGCTGGAGGGATTGAATTTGAGAGCAGAGATGCTGCAACTTTAGTTGATACTGGTGAGACCACTCCTGGAGTACTGCATGCAGTTCTGGTCTCCTTAGTTGAGGAAAGATATACTGGCTTTGGAGGCAGTGCAGAGGAGGTTCACTAGGTGAGTTCTGAAGATGAGGGTATTAGCCTCTGAGGGGGGATTGAGACACCAGGGACAGTGCTTGCTGGAATTCAGAGGACCAAGAGGAGATCTTATAGAAACATATAAAATTATGAAAGGGATAGATAAGATAGAGGTAGGAAAGTTATTGCCACTGGTAAGTGAGATTAGAACTAGGAGACATAGCCTCTAGATTTGGGGGAATCTGTGGAATTTTATGCCCAAGGAAGAAGTAGAGGCTAGAGGCTACCTCATTAAATATGTTTAAGGCACAGTTAGATAGATTTTTGCACAGCAAGGGAATTAAGGCCTCTGGGGAAAAGGCTGAGTCCACAGCTGGATCAGCCATGATCTTATTGAATGATGGAGCAGGCTCAATTAGCCAGATAGCTGACTCCTCCTCCTATTTCTTCTGTTCTTATAAGCAAACGAGTCTAATTTTATATCTCTTCCTCTCCTTCCCCCACCTTCTTACTCTGACTTCTCATCTTTTTTCTCTAGTCCTGATGAAGGGTCTCGGCCTAAAATGTCGACTGAAACACTGAACACAGAAATCTACAACACATTCCAGGCCTTTCGGCCCCACGATGCTGTGCCAACCTTGTAACCTGCTCCAGAAACTGCCTAGAATTACCCTACTGCATAGCCCTCTATTTTCCTAAGTTCCATGTACCTATCTAAAAGTCCCTTAAAAGACCCTGTCGTATCCACCTCCACCACCATTGCCCGCTGTGCGTTCCACGCACTCACCACTCTCTTCCAGAGATGCTGCCTGGCCTGCTGAGTTCCTCCAACATTTTGTGTGTGATGCTTGGATTTCCAACATCTACAGAATTCTTCTTTCCAAAGAGCTTCTTAACCAATGGCTTGACTTCAAAACATGTAACTGTTTTTTCAAGTGTGCTTCATTGTGTAATGTCCCACCCCCTCCCCCCGACAATACGGTGTCACCAGATTTTATTGCAAAATCAGAATTATGAGAGGATTTGACAACTCAAAATTATTTCAGGTACTGTAATGCCAGGATGTAAATGATTGAGTCAATGGTTCCTGTGGTAATCCATGATGGGGCAACAGTGCAAACACACGATTTCATTCTCATGTTCAGCTCTCTGATCAGTTGGACATCAAAGCCAGAAAGGCAGTCTTGTTAACCCACTGATTAATCCAAGTGTCTCTGGTTCATGGGCAGGTTGTAAAAACACAGAAAGACGCGGTCAAAAAAATCCCTTCTTCCATATCATAACTTGTTTCAAGTTCCAGCCTGCAACCACAACCTACAGAGTCACTTTTAAAGATTCTACAACTCATTTTCACAAATTGTTCTCATTTGACATTGGTTCTTCGTTAGTCTTTGTTTATGAATGGTCTTTCATAAATTCTATTGTTTTTTTTTGTTTTCCTGTGTATGCCTGCAAGAAAATGAATCTCATGGTAGTATCTCGTTGCATGTACATACTGTGATAATTAATTTTAGTTAACTTTGAAATTACAACATCCTCCTGTTGCTTGTCCAGTCCACCAATGCTTTGGTTTCAAAACTGTGATTCTGGAGGACTAATTCTTCCATAAGCTTGGACGGAAAAGCCTACAAGAGGTGGTGGGTACAGACCTGCCTATCTCAGGAAAAGTCCTCCCCATCATTGAGCACATTTACAAGGAACGTTGCTACAAGGAAGCTGCATCTGTCATCAGAGACTCAAATCATCTAGGCCATGCTCTCTTCTTGCAACTACGTTCAGGCAAAAGATACAGGAGCCCTGGGTCCCACGTCACCAGGTTCAGGAACAATTATTATCCCCCATCCATCAGGCTCCTGAACCAGCCTGAATAACTTCACTTACCTCAACTCTGAACTGGTTCCACAACCTATGAACTCAGTTTCAAGGAATCTACTTTCAAGGGGAGGGAAGTTCAAGGGGGATATTAGAGGAAGGTTTTTTACTCAGAGAGTGGTTGGTGCGTGGAATGCACTGCCTGGGTCAGTGGTGGAGGCAGATACACTAGTGAAGTTTAAGAGACTACTAGACGGGTATATGGAGGAATTTAAGGTGGGGGGGTTAAATGGGAGGCAGGGTTTGAGGGTCGGCACAACATTGTGGGCTGAAGGGCCTGTAATGTACTGTACTATTCTATGTTCTATGTTCTATGTTCTATGTACTACTCATGTCTGGGTCCAGTGGTACGAACAAGCATCACAAACTGGGGTCTTCCCTGGTTGCAGTGGTTGACCACGACATCCTCTGTGCCTTGTGACACTCTTCACTCTCCACAAAGTGTTGCAGAACCACCCTCCTGGCTGTTGGATCTCACCTTAGGTGTCATCTTCTCCGTCCATCGGAGGCGATTTCACATGCTGGGACAGGTACGTCCCTATCTTACTGGGGTATGAGGCCTGCTGGCTGCCCTCACCTGGTTCAGCCCACCTGTTGAAGTAGTGTGCCGGGTGTGGTCGCTTTCAAATGCAAGCAGCTCCTGTACTCGATACACCTGTTGGATGTTTAATAAAAGCATGTTGCAAAAACCCCATCTGTCGTATGGTATTTGAATTTGTGACTTCAGATGATTAGTGCAGCATCTAAGCAACCCAATAACACAACACAAAGTTCATGGCCTCTTCCACTGCCACAATAAGGTCACTCTCAGGATGGAAGAGGAACACCTCGTATTCTATTTGGATGGCCTCCAAACCAATGGCAAGAACATTGATTTCTCTAACTTCCGGTACTTTCTCTCCACTCCCTCCTCTCTCTATTCCATTCCCCACTCTGGCTCCCTTCTCATCCTTTGCCTTCTTCTCACCTGCCCATCTCCACCCTCTGGTGGCCCTCCTCCTTCCTTTTCTTCAATAGTCCACAGTCCTGTCTTATCAGAATCCTTCTTCTTTAGCCCGTTACCTCTTCCACCTATCACCTCCCAGCTTCCCACTTAATTTCCCCTCCCCCACCCACCTTCCCCTTCACCTGGTCTCACCTGTCAACTACCTACTAGTATTCCTTCCTCTGCCCCAGCTTCTTATTCTGGCCTCTTCCCCCTCCCCTTCCAGTCCCGATGAAAGGCCTGATGCATCATCAATAACTCTCGGAGACAGGAGGTGAACGATAGGCTTTTATTAACTGCAAGAGACCACGATTAGCAGCAAGCGACCATCACACAACATCCTGGAGACTGAGGGAGGAGCAGTGCCTCCAACCACCTTTATACCGGGGTCTGTGGGAGGAGCCACAGGAGCAGTCAGCAGAGGGGCATGTCCAGTCAGTTATATGTAGTTCACCACAAGGCCTTAGCCTGAAATGTTGACAGTTTATTCCCCTCCTTAGATGCTGTCTCCTCCAAGGGGACCACAACCTTGCTGTGGTTTGGAGGCTTGCGTGCCTCAATGACCTGGAGAGCCCTGTTGGCCGGAGTCAGGTCTTCATGCTATGTTTCTTGGTAGGGTCACCCATACCAAACAGGTCAAAGGGTGGAGGCCAGACAAAGAGTGGTCCACCAGTCCTCCAGGTTAGTGGGGTTCAGCTCAGGGATAACAACCTTAGCTGGTAAAAAAAGGAGTTACGGAAACAGCAAAGAAGGATCCTTCTACATTTGTATGATGGCATTCGTGAGTCTGTACCCGAGACTTACATGCCTGACAGTAGTGAAAACCGAGAGGAAGCTACTGACACGATGAAGGAAGCCCTGAACACTGCCAGAGTTGGAGGACCTTCCTTGCTGCCCTAAATGCCAGTGGTGCAGTGGGCAGTGGGTAGGTAAGTACAGATGCTGCCTGACCTGCAGAGTTCCACCAGTACTCTCTGTGTGTTGGTCTCCACTTTCAGCATCTGCAGAAACTCTTGTGTTTGTGAACACAACACTGAACTCAAAACACTCCATACTCCACTGCTGCAGGTAACGCCCCAGATGCAGATTCTTCACACCCAATCGAGGCAGGATGCAAAACCTCAATTTCATGTCTCCTCAGCAAGCTGCTTAAAAAAAACCAGAACTGGCGAAAATGTTAAGAACTGCTAAACAAGCCGAGTCTTATTCATCCCACCTGTGGGTGTAAATGCAACTATCACCAAGCTGCTTTCATTATCTACATGCTGGGACATTAACCAGCTCCACAGTACCTAACCACAGCTGCTTTGTCTGATCAGCACTTCTCCCAGCATCGCAAGAGGATCTGAGTCACAATGGGTCACTGCAGACCGGAACTCCAGCCTTGAGTGTGTGACTGTGTTCTCAACATGAATCGCCACCCCACTCAATGGGGAGGTCAGGTGGGATGGGAAGAGGATATTTTCCTAGGACCAGAGGGCACAGCCCCAGAATAGAGGGACGTCCATTTAGACAGAGGTGAGGTGGAATTTCTTTAGCCAATGGGTGGTGAATCTGTGGAATTCATTGTCACAGGCGGCTGTAGAGGTCATGTCACTGGGTGCATTTAAGGTGGAGGTTGATAGGTTCTTATTTAGTCAGGGCCTGAATCATTATGAGGAGAAGGCAGGAGAATGGGGTTGAGAGGGTTGGGTCAGCTATGGTGAAATGGTGGAGCAGACTTGATGGGTCAAATGGCCTAATTCTGCTCCTGGATCCTACGGTCTTCTCCCTCCCTCCTTTGTTAAACATTGATGCCATCAGCTTGGAGCTACCCACATTAAATAGGAGGTGTCGCTCCTCCAGATTGAGAGTGGCCTCATTTGATTCGGCAAAATCATGATGACCCAAAACGCCTTCTGAAATGGCCCAACAAGTCAGAGCCCCTCAGACACCGACAACTTTCACCACGAATACCAATTTCTCCAACTCCTGTAATTTCCCCCCTCCACCTTCTCTCTTCTTCCATTCCCCGCTCTGGCCCACTCTTCTTCTCTCTTCGCACCTGCCTATGACCCTCTACTGGTGCCCCTCCTCCTTGACAAGTAGGAGTAAGGAGAATCCCAAGGTATTTTATACATACATCAAGAGCAAGAGGATACTAGGGAGAGGGTGGGACCACTCGCGGATGACGAAGAAAGCATTTGCTTGGATGTGGAGAATGAGTACTCATTAAGTACTTTGTTTCAGTACTTACCAAGGAAAAGGACATAGAGAACCAGGAGATCAGTGCTGAGTGTATAAATTTGTCAGAGGTCAAGAAGGAGGAAGTGTTGGGCCTCCTAATGAGTATTAAGGTGGGTAAGTCCCCAGGGCCTGATGGGACTTACCCCGGGATATGGAATGAAGCTTGACCAGTGTCTTCATGCCTCTCTAGGGACAGGCAAGGTCCCAGAGAACTGGCAAGTGTCTAATGTTGTACCTCTATTTAAAAAGCAAACAAGGGAAAATCCTGGGAACTATAGACCAGTCAGTTGTAGGGAAACTGCTGGAGAAAATTCTTAGCGATAGGATATATGGACATCTGGAAACCCATGGCCTTATTAGCAAGAGCCAACATGGCTTTGTGCAGGGCAGGTCATATCTTACCAACTTGATGGAGTTTTTGACAAGGTGATGAGAGAGATTAATGAAGGTAGGACAGTGGATGTTGTCTACATAGATTTTAGTAAGGTGTTTGACAAAGACTTTGATGGAGGCTAATACAGAAGGTTAAGATGAATAGGGTCCACAGCGGATTGGCTGTTAGGATTCAGAACTGACTTGTGCACAGAAGACAGAGGGTAGTGGTTGAAGGGACTTATTCAAGCTGGAGGTCTGTGATTAGTGGTGTTCCACAGGGATCTGTGCTGGAAATTCTGGTGTTTGTGATGCAAATAAATGATCTGGATGAAAATGTAGATGGGTGGGTTTGTACGTTTGTGGATGATACTGAGGTTGGTGAAGGTCTGGATAGTGTAGAAGACTGGCAAAGAATTCAGCACAATGTACACCAGTTGTAGATATGGGCTGAGAAATGTCCGATGGAGTTTAACCCAGGTAAGTATGAGGTACTGCACCTCGGTAGGACAAATGCAAGGAGACTGTATACTACCAGCGGGAAGATCCTTAACAGTGTTGCTGAGCAGAGAGATCTTGGGACTTAAGTCCGCAAATACATTAGAGACTTTTAAGAGACGTTTAGACAGGCACATGAATGTGAGGAAGACGGCGGGGTATGGACATCGTGTAGTTAGGAGGGATCACAGTTAGGTTGTTTCTTATTTACTTTCTAGCCGGTTCAGCACAACATTGTGGCCTGATTCCCCTGTACTTACCTGTGTTCTTATTTTCTACGATTTCAGTGGCCTTAACTGTCAACGTTAAGACTGCATTCTCCGGAATCTTTGCCGATGATGCTCCCATTCTTTGAGAGAATTATAGAGGAACCTTGTGACTTCAACCCAGGTATCTGAATTCTGTGTAACAGCTCACAACGAAGGCTGCATTCTTTGGTTGCAAAACCATCACATGCTGGTGAATAGTTGGACTCAAGAGGATGTTTAAAGATGGATTAACTTCTAGGAATGGAAGGTCAGTAATTAACCTCTTGAGTAATTACTTTCCAGTTGTATTACAAATATTAACTCATGAGTCTATTCCTTTAAAAAAAAACTGGCATTTCACAATGCACCCGTCAGTAAGTGTGCACGGCCTGGAGATAATCTGCAAACAAATTTTAGTTTCAGTGGCTGAGGGTGTCTACCCCGAATCAGAATTTCCCATTCGGTGAGAAAGTTCATGTTGCAGGGACAGGCCCTTCACAGTCAGTGGGTTGTAAACATTCCAGAAAGAGTAGTGTCCGGTTTACTGATACAGACTGCTACCGATGCACAAATAGATTTCCTTGTTTTGAAATGCATCAGTAGTTTAGACTTGGAGGCCTGCTTTTAAGCGTACACTATTAGGGCCTCCTACACACGGTCAATCGATCATCATCCGGGCTTTGATACGGGGAAGAGAACTCGGACATTGGCTTGCTTATCTACAAAGTTCAAAGTAAATCTATTATCAAAGTATGTATATGTCACCATATACAACCCTGAGATTCATTTTCTGGCAGGTTCATTTCCTGTCCAGTGAAGTTGGAGGATTTTTGACAACAGTCCTCCGTGCCTTGAGATGCCTGGGAAAAGTATTCCTGAGTCAGACACCCCGTTCTGATCTCTGTGGGAAGAGATTACCAAGCAGACAGAAGCAGGAGGTGCAGAAGCCTGAAGGCCCAAAGCACCAGATTCAAGCAGAGCTTCGTTCATACAAACATCAGGTTCTCAAAACGAGCTGCTTCAACAAAGGACCTCCCCTTGTACTACAGTAGAATTATGTTCTTTCTTACACCAAGGTCTTGCTTCGTACAGTCTTTTCTCTTCAAGTCTTGTAAAATTTGTGCATAATTTATGTTAGAACATAGAATATAGAGCAGAACAGCACAGTGCAGGCCTTTCACCCCACAATGTTGTGCTGACCCTTTAACGTATTCCAAGATCAGTCTTAATTCTTCCCTCTCACATAGCCCTCCATTTTTCTTTTATCTTTGTGCCAACCTAAGGGTCTCTTAAATCTCCATATTATAGATTCAAAGTATGTTTATTATCACAGTAACAGTATACGACGATTACAGTGGTTTATTTCATTCTCAGAGGCTGACGTGAGAGCTTCCTTCAGCGTGACCACGGAAAGCATCCAGACCAGACGGGGTACCTGGCCGAGTGCAAAGGACCTGTGCCGATCAACTGGCTGGAGTGCTCACCCATATCTTTAACTTGTCGCTTCTGCCGTCTGAGGCACCCACCTGCTTCAGGGAAGCCTCGACCATACCGGTGCCTCAGGAGAACGTGGTAATCTGCCTCAATTACTCCAGTTGCACTGTGATGAAGTGTTTTGAGAGTGGTGATGAAACATATCAACTTGTGGCCGAGAAACTATTTCAATTCACTCCAATGCGTCGACCAGCACAACAGGTGCGCAGCAGATGTCTTTTTATTGGCTCTTCATTCAGCCGTGGAACATCTGGACAGCAAAGATGCATACATCAGGATGTTTTCTTTTTATCAACTAAAGGTTGACATTCAATGCTGCCACCTCTTCAAAACTAATCAATAAGCTCCAAGACCTTGGCCTCATTATCTCCTTGTGCAATTGGATCCACAATTTCTTCACTTGTAGACCCCAGTCAGTTCAGATTGGTAACAACATCTCCTCCCCAATCTCCATCAGCACAGGAGCACCACAGGGCTGTGTACTTAGCCCCCTGCTCTACTCACTTTACACTTATGACTGTGAGGCTAAGCACAGCTCCAATGCCATATTTAATTTCACCGACAAAACCACTGCTGTTGGCCGAATCAAAGGTGATGACAAATCAGCTTACAGGAGGGAGATTGAAAATCTGGCTGAGTGGTGCCACAGCAACCCCTCACTCAACGTCAGCAAGACTAAGGAGATGATTATTGAAGGTGGTGAATCTGTGGAATCGATTGCGGCAGATGGCTGTGGAGGTCAGGTCATTGGGTATATATAAAGCAGTGCTTGATAGGTTCTTGATTAGTCAGGCCATCAAAGGTTACAGGGAGAAGACAGGAGAACAGGACTGAGAGGGTTAATGCATCTGACCTGCAGGAATGATAGAGCAGACTTCATGGGCCAAATGGCCTAATTCTGTTCATAAGTCTTATTGCTTGTGGTCTTATGGACAGCCGATGAGCCTGGAGTTCAAGCCCGCAGTGCAGGGTCCCATCGTCAGCTGGTCTAAGGGTTGATACAGAAGGTGGACGGGAAGACTGGAAGCCGATAGCTGAAGCCTGGAGACCAGAGACTGGAATTCTGGAGGTCCATGTGTGTGGGGGAGGGTGGAAGAGGGCTTGCTTTGTTGCTCATTGTGATCTGTGTTGTTCTGGGCACGCTACGTTGACATTGGAACGTGTGTCCACACTTGCGGGCTGCCCCCAGCACATCCTCAGGTGTGTTGGCTGTTAAATCAAAGGACACATTTCACTACATGTTTTCATGTACACATGATAAATACATGAATCTGAATCTGAGTGGAGTGGAGGAGAGGAAAGAGTAAGGGATTCATAGACAATTGGAAAAGGGTGAGTCTGTCAAGGACAATCCGGTTTCACACTTCAGCTGTCTAAGGTCCTGTATCATTTAGGGGATTTCTGAGTACTGCCCATTCCACTTCCTCCTCCCCATTCCATCGGTCTGTCACAATCTGGCTCCAACCACTTCCCCCCGCCCCCCACAAGAAGGAGATCCCAGCAAGTTATAAAAAGTTTCAATTTCCGCAAATGAGGAAATAAAAAGTTTTCGGAAAGATCTTCCGTCACGAGCTGCCATGCTAGTGTCCAAAATAACTCAGCACGTTTTTGACAGCATTGCATCTTATCAGCCTTCCTGCTGTGGTGGACTTAAAATTAGAAAAAAAACACACACACTTGCAGCCCTACTGAAGCCCATGATGATCTCTGCAGTCACCCAGCAGGGCAAATGATCCACACACAAAGCGCACCGGCGCTGCAGGCTGCTGACTACATCAGAGAAACCACTTTGCCTCCCTCTCATCCTTCAGTCCTCTCCCCCCCCCCCCCAAACCTGAATCATCTCCCGAGCTGCATTGGTAAGGCCCTGTCTATGTACTCAGCCTGTGGAAGGAAAGTGTGGGCTGTGTAAGACTGACTCACCACTGACACACAGCTTATTTTTAACTCTTCCATCTTCAGAGGTTATTTGCCAATTACATAAGAACGATGAGCAAGGGCAGGCTCTGCATCCTCTCAAACCTGTTCTGATACTCAGCAAGATTGTTCCTGACCTCCGCTCCTGCCTGGGGCCCTGCACCTTGAACCCCACTAAAAGTCTGAAGGTTTCAGCACACTGAAAGGATTTTCTTCTCACCTGCGTAACAGCTCTTGTACATCTCCTCCTTTCCTTTCTCCCATGGTCCACTCTCCTCTCCTATCAGATTCCTTCTTTTTCGGCCCTTTACCTTTTCCACCTATCACCTCCCAGCTTCTCACTTCATTCCTCCCCCCCACACCCTCTCATTGTCCCCCTCACCTGGTCTCAACTATCATCTGTCAGCCTCTACTCCACCCCTCCCCCACCTTCTTATTCTAGCTTCTTCTCCCTTCCTCTCCGGTCCTGATGAAGGGTCTCAGCCCAAACTGTCGACTCGTTATTCCCCTCCATTGATGCTGCCTGACCTGCCTAGTTCTTCAGCATATTGTGTGTTAGTGCCACACTGGGTGGCGGGGTGAGAAATGTCTCTACCAGAGGAGGTGTAAGGCACTCTTTCCCTCCGCTAGTCCACAAGTCACCCTTGGGCACCTGCGTAGTGCCTCCCTCTACCCCCCACCCCCTTACAGGCAGTGGCGAGAGTTGAACATGGATCTCCTGTACTATAAGGCGTTGTGCTAACCACTACGCTATCATGCCGACCTTTTGAGATGCACGCCATTCATTGGGGCATTTAAGGTATATGTAAATAATTAATAAATTGATAGATATCTAGACAGATAGATGGAATAATAAATGTGTCCATTGAACAGCCTCTTAAATACCACTATCATATCTGCTACTCTCGTCAGCCTGTTCCAGGCATCCACCTCTCTCTGTGTGGAAAACTCAATGCGCACAAACCCTTTCAACTTTCTCCCTCTCATCTTAAATCTTTTTTCTGGCATGCTTTCCCAACTTAAATGGTGTCTTTCCTATACCGGTGACCAAAGCTGTACACAACTGTCCAAGCGCAGCCTCACCAGTGGCTTGTACAGCAGCAACATAACATTGCAACTCTTATACTCAGTTACCTGGCTTACGATGCCCAGTATGTCAAAAGCCTTCTTTACCTCCCCGTCTATCTATGATGTCCTTGAGCCTGGCACCAGTATTACAACAAGCCATGCTGGAACTAACTCTGTAACCATGGAGATGTCCTCCTCTTCTACCACTTCCTCTTGACCTTCCTTCTTCCTCCCAGGACACCTGGGCCACCCAGGGTGCTGTGCTCTTAGCTTGGGCTGTACTCTCTCAAGGTAAACTTCCAGCCCTGTCAGTATTCAGAACTTAATGATGCTCAAATGAAAGGCCTTTACTTCGAGAACTAATTGTCCATTTCCCTCTATAGATGTTGATTCCTCCAGTGTTTTGTGGGTTGCCCTTTACTTGGTTTTTGTCCATCTAGGAGTGATTCACATTCCATTGGTATTAGTGAGCTTAAGGTAAAGGAACCCTTAGGAGGCAGTGATCATAATATGATACAATTCACCCTGCAGTTTTGAGAAGGAGAAGCTAAAGTCAGATGTATCAGAATTACAGCAGAGTAAAGGGAATTACAGAGGCATGAGAGAGGAGCTGGCCGAAGTTGATTGGAAGGGGACAATAGCAGGGACGATGGCAGAACAGCAATGGCTGGAGTTTCTGTAAGCAATTCTGAAGGTGTATAATAGATACAGAGTAAAGATACAGAAGTATCCGAAAGGGTGAATGAGATAACCAAGACTGACAAAGAAGTCAAAAAACATAAAAGCAAAAAAGAGGGCATTTAATAGAGCAAAAATTAGCATGAAGTTAGAAGATTGGGAAGTTTTTAAAGCCAACAGAAAGCAACTAAAAAAGACAATACGGAGAGAAAAGATGACATATGAATATAAGCTATATAATATTATAAAAGAAGATATCAGAAGTGTTTTTCAGATATTTAAAGAGAGGCAAGAGTAAATATCGGATTACTGGAAAATAACATTGCAGATGTAGTAATGGGGGACAACCCTAATAAATATTTTATGTCGGCCTTCACAGTGCAAGGGACTGGCAGATTGTCAGAAGTTCGAGATTGTGAGGGTCAGATGCGAGTGTTGTTGCTATTAATAAGGAGAAGGTGCTTGGGAAGCTGAAAATTCTGAAGGTAAATCAGTCACTTGGATCAGATAGACTACACCCCAGGGTTCTGAGAGAGGTGGCCGAAGAAATTGTAGAGACATTAGTAATGATCTTTCAAGAATCCCTAGATTCTGGAATTGTTCCAAAAGCTGGAAGTTTGCTAATGTTACTCTTCTCTTTAGGTAGGGAGGCAGAAGAAAGGAAATTATAGGCCAGTTAGCCTGACTTCAGATGTTTGGAGTCTATTATTATGTACAGGGTTTCGGACTACTTGGAGATCCATGGTAAAACAGGATAAAGGTAGTGTGGTTTCTTTAAGAGGAAATCTATTGGAATTCTCTGAGGAAATAACAGGCAGGATAGACAAAGAAGAATTGGTGGATGTTGTGTAATTGGGTTTTCAGAAGGCCTTTGACAAGGTACCACAAATGAAGCTATTTAACAAGATAAGAGCCCATGGTATTACAGGAGAGATACTAGAAGAATGGCTGACTGGCAGGAGGCAAAGATTGTGAATAAAGGTGACTAGTGGTGTTCCTCATGGGTCAGTTATGGGACTGCTTCTTTTCACATTAGATGTCAATAACTTGTATGATGGAATTGATGCCTGTGTGGACAGGTTTGCAAACAATATGAAGGTCAGTGTAGGGTAGATAGTGTTGATGAAGAAGGGAATCTGTTGAAGGACTCAGATTAGGAGAATAGGCAAAGGAGTGGCAGATGGAATACTTGTTGGGAAGTGTATGGTCATGCACTTTGGCAGAAGAAAGAAAAGTTTGACTAATTTCCAAATGGAGAGAAAATACAAAACACTGAGGTGCAAAATGACATGGGAGTCCTCGTGCAGAATTCCCTAAAGGTTGATTTGCAGGTGGTGAGGACAGCAAATGCAAAGTAACCATTCATTTCAAGAGGACTAGAATATAGAAGCAAGGGTGTAAAGCCGAAGCTTTATAAAGCACTGGTCAGACAGCACTTGGAGTTTTATGTGCAGTTTTGGGCCCCTTGCCTTAAAAAAGAGGAGAGGGTCCAGTGAAGGTTCATGAGAATGCTTCTGAGAAGGAAAGGGTTAACATATGAGGAGTATTTGATGGCCTGGGCCTGTAACTTGTTGGAGTTCTGCAAAATAAGGGGAATCTATTGAATATTGAAAGGCTTAGAGATAGTGAATGTGGAGATGATGTTTCCTATAGTGGGGGCATCTAGGATGAGAGGTCACAGCCTCAGAATAGAGGAACATCCATTTAAAACAGCGATGAGGAGAAATTTCTTTAGCCAGAGGGTGGTGTATCTGTGGAATTCATTGCCACAGGTGGCTGTGGAGACCAAGTCATTGGGTATATTTACTGCAGAGGTTGAGAGGTTCTTGATTAGTCAGGATGTCAAAGGTTACGGAAAGAAAGCAAAAGAATGGGGTTAAGGGGGATAATAAGTCGGCCATGATGGAACAGCAGAGCAGACCTGATGGGTCAATTCTGCCCCTATGTCTTATAGTCTTATGGTATTGGTTTATAATTGACACTTATTGTCAGTAATATTGGGGTACCACGGTAGTGTGACAGCATAACAGTTCGGGACATGTGAGTTCAGAGTTCAGCTCCAGCACCCTCTGTCAGGAGGTTGTACATTCTTCTTGAGTGCACGTGGGTTTCCCCCGGTTCTCTGTTTTCCTCCCACAGTCCAAAGGTGTTCCAGTTAGTAGGTTAATTGGTCACTGTAAATTATCCTGTGATAAGGCTAGCATTGAATAGATTGGTTGCTGAATACTGCAGAGGGACCTGCTCCACACTGTATATCTAATTTAAAGAAAACAAAATATACCAAAATACATTGAAAAGCTTGTCTGACATACTATTCATGCAGATCAAATCTTTACACAGTGCACAGAGGTAGAACAGGATAAAATAATAACATCTTCTCCAAATGCCCTGCTAAAACTCCATACAAGTATTTTGCTCTTCGGCTGAGAGAACTCAGTTATTGAGACTCCACTCTCCCACACTATGTGTTCTAAGGTGCCTGGGTCACGTTACCACATCAAAACATGATATTCATTTTGCAAACGAAAGGCAGCAAAAGGAATCAGGGTGTGACTGTCTCTGAGCACACAGCAACAGCTCTGATCTCTGGCCTCTGAGTCATAGACCATGCCACATACTGATTGTCAATGCAAACAACAGGAAGCCTGACTCCATTTTGCTTACAAAGCTCTCATAATGAGAGCGTTTGATTGCATCAATGGAAAGAGCAGCAGAAATAACATTTCAGCTCGAGTCCCCATGAAGGGTCTCGGCACGAAACCACCACGGCTCATTCCCCTCCATAGGTGCTGCCTGGCCTGCTGAGTTCCTCCAGCATGTAGAGTGTGTTACTCTGGGTTTCCAGCAAGTGCAGAACCTCTTGTTTTTTATTCCAGGTCGGAGACTCTTTGTTAAGCATTTTTTTAAATTTACTTAGAGACACAGCCTATGTTCGGCCTGTGAGCATGTGCTGCCCAATCACACCCATGTGACCAATTAACCCACTAACCTGTACGTCTTTGGAATGTGGGAGAAAACTGGAGCGCCCGAAGGAAACCCACATATTCATGGGATGAACATACGAATATTTTATTCAGAAGCTGCCCTTCGTGCCAAGAGTTTCCAGAATGTTCTGTTTTTGCTTCTAACTTCCAGCATCTGTAACATATCGATTTGCATATGAAGCTTAACCAGCATTCAGTATGAGTTTGACAGGAACCTTTGGTTGCAATTGCTCTGTTGACAGGAATTGGCAGTCAAGCCATTGGTTGTAAAAACATTTCTCGCTTTCTCGGTCTCTGATCACTTCTCAGGTACTCATTCACAATGAGGAAGTCTCACTCTCAGTGGTTCTCTTGGAAACAAGTTAGAATTAACTGTCGTTAGACTTTCAGATCCCCCTGGGGAATTTTCTGACTATTTCGGTTGATTTATTCGTATTTAACCAATGTCAGGCTGATGGTGTCAAAGGGGAATTGGCTGACCATCACCTGAGGTTGATTATGCCTGGGATTTTAGGTGGCCGCCCATGGGAACAATGATTCTACACAAGCAATTTCCTCCTCTGCGGGGAATTCCAATCCTCTGGTCACCACCGGTCACACACCTCCACATGGGTAGGAAGAGTAGTT